>NW_011363313.1:0-1736 GCF_000735185.1 Notothenia coriiceps | reverse complement strand
CCCCGCCACAAACACACACAGTACAGGGACCTGAAAGCAGCATACTATACATTATCTTTGCTTGTATCAGTTGAAAAATAAACAAGAACGTTCACTATTTCTTCACATTGATACAAAAATATCCCTGCTGATGTTTACATATTTTGCTGCAAGTAAGTTAATTTCTAGTACGCACGCAAGCGCAGTGTAAAATCTGTTGTACCCATTCAAATCTTTTGATGTTCTTGGCCTGGTCGAATGTTTATGGTGAAAATATTCTGCATGTCCATGAATCTTTTCATGGCTGTCAAATATGTAAAACCACACTGCACGCTGGTGTTCTGCATTAGATCGCTGCAGGGAAAGAAAATCACATCTGTAGTAGAGTTGAAAATCAAAACCAAAGAAATTCTGCTTCAGTGTGACTTCAGCTGGGATACGATCATCCTGTGCGAGGTAAATGCAGTTAGTGAAACACAAAAACATGTGAAGAAATAAAAAAGGCACTTTTTCAAAATGTCAAGCAACTTTATTAAACTCATTATTTGTAGTTATTGAATAGGACATACGTGCATTCTGTTCATTAAGAAATCGGAGTTGCATTGATTTAAAAATCTTTACTACAGTTTTCTACACCTTTCACATTAATCTCAGGGATTTGTTATGTATTCTTCAGACAGCCCCCTTAAGTACAGTATTGTGGTTAAAGAGCAGAGCACTGAAACAGTGCTGAAACGAACTATAACTGAATACATTCATCTAAAATATCTTTGGATAAATAATTGAAAAAGATGCCAAAAGGAGACATAAAGCTTTATTCTTTCTTCTTTTTAAAAAATAAAACCCTTTTTTTTCTTACTTCTTCACGAGATGACTTGGCTGACACCAGTTGCTAAATAAACTTAGCGACACATTTAAGCTAGCTGCCCAGCCCTCTAGCTAGAAACGTATTTATTGTGTATTCAGTTATAACTAGTCTCACCACCTCTCACTACATTTTTGTTGCAAGTTCCTTTTACTGAGTCCAATTCATTCTGCCACATAAATGGCATTTTGGATTCTCTTAACATATTTGTCCAGAAGCATTGTTGAGACACCTAAGGAAGGGCCTGAGTATTCATAATATGATCAAACTAAATGTAGCCTTTTCTGTTAGTTGTTATAAAATGTGCTCTTACATCACAATATGTATTTTCAATACCCATTGAAGCTGAAATCAGACTTGTTCACAATGTGTGATTAAACACAAACAGAACACATCATCACATACACGCCAGCTCAGCAGGTGGCTTTGCCTTTACTTTTCAGCCCACACTGTGTCAATCAAACTAAATCAGCAAGTGGTTTAGGTGCTAGCCAATGTTCTAAGCCAATACGTTCCCATTCCTTCCACTAATGCTCCCAACACAGCTGTGACGCTACCAGAATCCTCCCTGCCAATTAAGAATTAAGAATTCCCATAACAGAGTTCAGAGTCAATTTAATTCTTCTACAGGGCTTGATCGGGAATTTGGAGCAATTACCTCAAATTATCTCTTCAATAGGAAAATCATGCTTTGTTCGAAGGAGTATTAGGTCCAAGCATAAAAGGGAAAAAACTAAGGAAATTGTTGATCTATTTTGCATTTCGAGAATAAATTCCAAATGTGGAGAATAAAGTCCAAAACCATGTAGGAAATACAGTTATATTAGCCATTTGGAGAATAAGTTTGAAATTTTCTGGGAATAAATCAAAGTACCAGTGTTAGCGCATATGT
>NW_011363312.1:0-6556 GCF_000735185.1 Notothenia coriiceps | reverse complement strand
GTGTTAATGTAATAGCAGTTAAAACAGGACCGGTCAAATTTGACCGCGAACACCAAAGTAAGGGGGGGAAAATGAAGTCAATAGAAGGGTTAAGAGGAAATACTCACATAAACTACAAATATGTCAAAAAAGTACTTAGGTAGAAACCTCAAGTTACTTTCCATCACTGATAGGAACACACAAACATCCCATGCCCCACTTGGAAGCGTTGACAGTGTTTGCTGAGCCTCTGCAAAACATCTTAATAAGTCATTTAATTGTATATTCTGCTTTGAAATATGATTTATAAGCACAGTGTCAGTGGGATGAGGTAATGTCACCTTTATCCATGCCTTCTCAGTTGCCTCAAACTTTTTCAAAAATATCTGCCTTTTAAAATAGATCAACGCTAGAAGATTAACTTTAAACATAACCCTGATAAGGGTTCCATGAGTGTTTTATACTGCTGTCATTGTGCAAGTGGTGATGATCATATTTTTCTTGCTGAAAAAAACACCGCTACTTTCCTCATTTTTCAAGCCACTATCCCTATATCTCCCCTGACAATCTCTGCTCTAGGCAGAGGTTAATCAAATTGTTATATACTTTTCTCCAGGAAAAATACTTTACTTAAGCTTTTACCGTTGCTCAGGTTATAACAGAAAAGTGCAGGCCTTGAAGTCTGCTTGTATATACTAGGGTAACTCACTTTTATCACTTTAGCAATAACAATGCAGTTTATACATGCTTCAAACTCTAGACACAATCCAGAGATTCCCTGCTCTAACATTGTTGTTGTTGTTAGGCATGCTCTGATCGCCAATTTTGGGGCCAATCGCCGGAATCAGTATCGGCCGATACCGATTGCCAATCCGATCGAGTGGGCGGGGCCTAAATGGAAGATTTCAACATCACTTTAAATCTTCCATTTAAAGTGATGTTTAAAACTCAGTTAATGGGGCTCATTCACTGGAGCTTCCACAAACAACAATCAACTTAATTATTACATTCAAATGAAGTACATTATTCAAGTTTACATTCACTTTGGAGAATAACATGGGAGAAATGAGCGGAAGCGCTCTCTTTTCCTCTCTCTCTCCCCCTCTCTCCCGGCCCGTCCACACAGCGGCTTTGGAAAAAGCTTGGAGGTGGGCGTGTCTGAAGAAGCTTCCAACACCGCTGTGTGGACGGGCCGTCCCTCTCCTGACAGCCTGTCAGTATCTCATGCAGCTCACTGATCCAGTAATGAGTGACCCGACAGTGAAGAATAAATATATGTATAACTAGTGTAGCTTGTTCCAGTGGTAGATCAAATAGCTAAGTGTGTTAGGTCTAACTCTTAGTGTGTGTTTCGCTCCGCTCACCGATCCGGCGGGCGGAGCTGCAGGATTTCTGCTTCACACACGTTGCATACCGCTATTTTACTGTCTTTTTCGGACACCTTAAAATAATGCCAGACCGGTGAAGCCATTTTGGCGAGCTTGTTTTGCCGCGCACAGAGAAAAGTGTCATGTATTTTACGTCATGCGATCGGCTCTCGCGATCGGCATATTTTGAGAGCACCGATCGATCGGTAGAGAGTGAGTATCGGCCGATCTCGATTGGTGACCGATCGATCGGAGCATCCCTTATAGGAAGGATTACAGTTCAGACTGACCCGGATTATTGTGACCATTACCCCTCTACAGGCACTCAGGAGCTTCAAGCTGACCATCACTGTGGACCCTAAGTATCACCCTAAAATCATCGGACGCAAGGGTGCAATCATAACAACTATCCGCACGGAACACGATGTGAACATCCAGTTCCCAGAGAAGAATGATGAAAACCAGGTATAGCTTCCTTTTTTAATTACTAATGAAAGTTATGGAGGATGAAATCAAAATGTTCTTCCATGTCATGTTGAATTTGCTGCCGTTTCTCCGCAGGATCAGATTACTATTACAGGTTATGAGCACAAAGCCATAGCAGCACGAGATGCCATCCAAGCTTTAGTGGACGAGCTGGAGGAGATGATCTCTGAGGACATCACCCTGGACAGCAGGGTCCATGCACGCATCATCGGAGCACGCGGCAAGGGCATCCGCAAGATCATGGACGAGTTTAAGGTGAGGCTGCTCAGAGGACAGGACGGTTTCTCATCTCTAGTTTCTACCCAGCTGGGGCAGTCTGGTTTGGGGGAGGTGGATTGGGACTCTTATACATTCTACTTGAAACAATAAACATGAACAAGGTAAGCAAAAGGCTTCTTCCAAGATGTCTTGAGCAGGGGTCTCCAATCTTTCTTCATCTGAGAGCTACTTTGAAAATATGAAAGTGGCCAAGAGCTACTTGCATCGCCTACATTTATTCACATAGCCCTCATCAGTTGAATTAAGCTACTTTTGTATACATGCAAAATTGCAATACCTAAAGCTTGTCAAAAATCATAACTTCACATCAAGGTCCAAGAAAACGACAATTTCTCACATATGATTATGGCCCACATAGTAAGTACATCACTGAACATTCACATAATAATGTCCTTAAACACCACCGTACAAACATCTTATGGCACATGTGTAAAATAAGTGCTTTTTCACAGTCAGTGAGATTTGGCACTGCATGGAGTCCACCATACAGGTTTATGCTGCATGCAGTGTACCCACTTAAGTTCACTCTAAGAGAGTCATTTAAATGTTCATCAGTCAGTCTTGTTCTGTATTTAGATTTCATGACATTCATGTCAGAAAAAGCTGCTTCACAAAGGTATGAAGAACAGAACCAAATGAAGCAGACATTTTCAGTGCTGCTTGGTGAATGTTCTTAGAGTTTTCTGGGTCTACAAGGCTCCAGAAATGTTGTGAGTTTTGCTTAGACTTTAGCTGAACATTATTTTGGAGATTTATAACCCCCATCTCCAGAGGATTGACACTGAACAGTTCAGCCATCTTTTTCCTGAATGTGGCATCACACACATGACTTGAGTCTGAACACAGCAGGCAACAGGAGTATTTACAGCATTATAAAAACAAAAATAGTGCATGTTGGTGCACACTTACATTCTCTGTCATACTGTTACATAAATCCCATGAATGTATGAGATTAACCTAGCTTCATCATATCTCAATCAGTGAATAATAAAGTTCCTATCGGGTCACTATCAGCCTGTCACTCATTATTTTCAGGGAGGGGGCGGGGTTTGGAGGAACAGAGGAGACGTGATCGCGGAAGCTTCCTCCTGCCTTCACAAACTTTACACAAGTATTTATCAACTGAAAATAGCAAGAGGACGTTCATACTCTGCAATCCAAGACTTGATTTTGAATCCACCAAAAACCTGACATGACGATAACGAGTGTTTTTCAAAAAACACAAATCCCTCCCTGTGTTTCTCTGAGCCGCAGCGACAGGGCCTGACTCAGTGCGGGTCATTCTGCTGTTGGTTCTGGACCGGTGTTGGTGGAGAAAGCAGACTGCTCCGTGTGTGGTGTCGCTGTGCCGCTGTCACGTCTGTTCCTTGATTTCTGCGTCACCGACCAATTTGATATTGGTGTGACAGAAAAAATTCTAAAATAAAAAAACATTATTGTCCAGCCTCAGCCGAAAAATCCAGAAGCAACCTTACTACGCTATAATCGATAATCGAGCGGCCAGCTACTGAAAGGCTGCCCGTGAGCTACCGGTAAATCGCGAACGACGTGTTGGAGCCCTGGTCTAAAGGTGGAAAGCATGGTTACTCATGACGACCCACTGTGATTATGGTGACTTGAGTGCTTACCTGCTTACCTGAGAGGGCAACATGGAAATGTTTTCCAAAATGAACATGAACCAGGTCAGCTTTGTCCCAGGCACCCTCTCTGGGCTAAACTCGAGATGTGTTTCTCAAATGAATAATCACACATTTGCTCGATGGGACATCCAACCGATGTTGTACCAGGCAGCTGGCAGTGTAATGTCCTGTTTAACTGATATCAGTGATGCAAATTAGTCGCTTTTTGGCGCCTCCCGCTTTTTTAACGCTGATTTGGGTGACTTCGTGGAGAACCGAAGAGTTTTCGTTTTTTTTTTGGGGGGGGGTGGTCTGTCTGTCTAACTTTTCACTTCAAAAAAGAAGAAGAAATCTAGATCGCAAAGTAATTAAACAAGCGACTGACTGTTTTTCCTGGCCGAGGACAGGTTCCTTGAACACAACACGAGCGTAACGTGTCTTCACGTGGTATATGTCTCGTCTGAAAGAAGTGCTGACGGAGAGCACCGGAACGCCGCTCCAGCTCTTCAAATATTACAGTACCCATAAGGAGCCGTACACATGCCACACTGTTTGCGTGGCTGTGTCTTTAGTTGTAAGCACAGTGGCGATCTGTTGTTATTAGCATCTGGTTAGCTAGCTATGCTAACGAATTTAAAGAGCTTTTCTACAACCAGGTGGAAGAGAGCTCTCTCCTGAGAGGCTCAAATAACCTCAGCTCAGTGAGGTTAAGACACACCTTGATATGATCATTATAGTTATTAATGAGACATTAGAGACTAATGAAAAACAGGTATAAAATACTATATGACAGTAACAAAAAAGTTGTTAAAAATAACAAGAATAGAGTTCGAAAGGGGAGTGATTTGTAAAATATCCCAAAAGAAAAATCTGCTTACAGTTCTGTTTCATATGGAATGTTGAAAGATGTATCGATCTCCTCATGTTGCTCTCAAAGTGCACCAGATTGATGCATTTAACTTCAATATTTAAAAAAAAATCTTCCCGGGGGATCATGCCCCCGGACCCCCCTAGAGGAGGTTAGGTCCCCCCCACTTAAATCATGTTCACATGGATAGGATACTAAATACATTTACACACATCTTGTGTCCATATCTTTCTGTTGGTCATGCCACAACCGTGCTTATGTCAACATGTTTTAAAGGTTGCAGTGCATGTGCAATCCATCTTGAGTTTCAAAATATAACTTTAAAAAAAAGGTGTTCAGTATTTGGTGTGGCTTGGTGTGCATGTTTTTCAGGTTGATCTCAGGTTTCCCCAGAGTGGATCTGCAGACCCGAACGTGGTTACAGTCACAGGTCGCCCTGAGCTCGTGGATGAAGCAATCGACCACCTTCTTAACCTGGAAGAGGAATATGTAAGCTTTTTTAGCGTGCATGACAACTGTAGATTTAATATATTTGTATAAGTATAAGAAATGCCTGTAGTCCTTACTGTTTCCTGACTGGCACTGACACTTTTTGTCTTGCCACCTTTTGCCAGATGGGAGATGCTGTGGAGAATGAGACAAAGATGGCTTACATGAGGCCTCCTGGGGGAGGCGCTGCCGGCGCCATGGATGAACATCGTGGCCCATCCAAAGGCTTCGTGGTGCGCGAGGCACCTTGGACCACTGGCAGCGAGAAGGTGAGTCCAAAAGTTCACCTGATTGAATGTAGAAATGGTAACTTCGCAGTTAATTTTGAGAGTTTGGGATATTTTATATTTCTTTTTTTCAGACTAGTAGAAGGAAAACCATTTTTTTTTTTTTTTTAAAGTTCCTTTTTTCAAAAATGAGTGTTTTCCATCAATATTCTGAATGTTTGTTACAGAGGGGTTAGTTCATATTTCATTCATGGACTGGATCATTACTTATTCCTAAAACATGGTGTAAATAGGTTTTTGTAATGCTGACAGTTATTTTTTTGATTTATGGAGTGATATAAAGAGATATCCAAATGTCCCCCTGTACAACCTTTAATTCAAATATGTCAACAAAATGGAACAAATAATTTGACCTGAAACTTGTAATACAAATACAAATGTGTATTAATAAAAGTAATCAACTGTGGTAGTTTTATGGTGCTAAATGGTGTTTACTCTTCCAGGCCCCTGACATGAGCAGCTCTGAGGATTTCCCTAGCTTTGGAGCCCCGGTGGCAGCCAAGTCCTCCCCCTGGGGGCCCAAGCGCTTCTAAGCCATGCTGCTGAAGTAAACCGGACACAATCTTCTCCTTCATCGTCCCCCTCTTGACCTGGACTGACCGCTGACCCTACAAGTCTTCACTTCTGAGAACGTCATCCTTCTCTCTTATCCCTGTCTTTCCTCGCAGATTCATCAGTCTAAAAGTGCTTTCAAATACTGTAATTGACTTGTGAGCTTTGTGTCTGCATTAAATAATGCCGTCTTATGCTTAAAAGAAAAAAGAGACAGATGTTGCGATAAGTCTACACAGTCTGACATTAAAGTGTTGATTAGAGCTGACATTTCATTGTGGTTTGAACTCTTATACCAAATTCAACTCTGGCCAGACATCACTTTTTTTTGTTTTAGCTGCCCTTATCTTAGTTGCCTTCGCAGGGCGGGGTTAAGGGTTTGAATTACTGCTGGAGACATGTTCAAACATGATGCCTGACCAACCGAGGGGCCAGCTGTTTCAGTTACTCACCCCCTGCCTGCTTTACTCATGTAGCTGAGTGAAAATTGTCAGTCGTTCGCCCTCGAGCACACTGTAGTGGTTGTCCTGTCACATCTTTCCATTTGCTTGTTAACTGTGCTTTTGTGATTATGGTCAAGTAGTGGCACGTACCTTGTAGCCTTATAAATTTGTAAACTTTACTGGGGGG
>NW_011363311.1:11625-13005 GCF_000735185.1 Notothenia coriiceps | reverse complement strand
TATAGTGTCTCTACTTTAAAGAGTCCTCTCCTGCTGATGTTCAGGTGTATATCAGTATGTAGTGAGTCCTCTCCTGCTGATATTCAAGTGTATATCAGTATAGTGTCTCTACTTTAAAGAGTCCTCTCCTGCTGATGTTCAGGTGTATATCAGTATGTAGTGTCTCTACTTTAAAGAGTCCTCTCCTGCTGATGTTCAGGTGTATATCAGTATGTAGTGTCTCTACTTTAAAGAGTCCTCTCCTGCTGATGTTCAGGTGTATATCAGTATGTAGTGTCTCTACTTTAAAGAGTCCTCTCCTGCTGATGTTCAGGTGTATATCAGTATGTAGTGTCTCTACTTTAAAGAGTCCTCTCCTGCTGATGTTCAGGTGTCTGTCAGTATGTAGTGTCTCTACTTTAAAGAGTCCTCTCCTGCTGATGTTCAGGTGTATATCAGTATGTAGTGTCTCTACTTTAAAGAGTCCTCTCCTGCCGATGTTCATAAATCAATAAAATAACAGAAGTCTAATTTAAATAAATCTATTAAATTAAATAAATCCATAAATCTTAGAGACTCACCGTGGCCAGTCATGTCCATGATATCCTCTTGTGTTCACGGAGAGAAGAGAAGGTTTCTAAATGTTCAGTTTGTCTCTCAGTGCTTTGTAAGCTGTGTGTTGTTGTCGCTCGACAGGCAGGAACAGGTCTGAGTTATTGATAGCAGCTGCAGTTTAAATACTGACGTCTGCGTGTGACGCAAATCTACGAGCGAGGAACCCCCTTCTCGAAGCCAAGTTCCGCCCTCTGAGTTTTACTTCCTTTTTACAATGTTGTTTATGAAGCTGCTTTAATCAGCAGGATTACATACAAACTGAAGTGTACTTTAAACTGTGGTCAACATAAACATATTGAATAAGAAATAATCAACTAAGATTAAGGGTTCTTATGGAAGTACCTAAAGGGTGAACATAATTTTATAGCTAACAGATAATTTGTAATTTATTTAATATATATTTTTCAAATGTTCAATTATTTTACAATTTACGTGCGTGTGTGTGTGGCTGTGTATGCGTGTGTGCGTGTGTGAGTGTGTGTGTGTGTGTGTGTGTGTGTGTCAGTAATATATTTTAACAGTATTTTCTTATTGTTTTGTTTTATACTCACTGTGATTATATGTTTTTTGTATTCTAAATTTAAACATTTTGAAAATGCGCCTTTCAAAGCTATCAATTAAAAACAAGCAACAAAGAAGATCAATCAGTAATTCGAGACTTAAAAAAAACAAAGACTCAAAAACAACAATCAGTTTAGAGGAATTATGATATAGAATACGTCAGTTTAAAAAGGTGGGTTTTCAGGCAGGATTTGAAGGTTGAGAGTCCATATTGCGGATGTCTTG
>NW_011363311.1:0-11581 GCF_000735185.1 Notothenia coriiceps | reverse complement strand
AGTACAAGATCTGAGTACTTCTACTTTTACTTAAGAACAAGATCGCGCGGGGATCGGAGAGCACGAGGGGGAGTGCAGATGGAGTTCAGAGAGATATGGAGGGCAAGAGCGAAGGGGGAGCAACATTTTAAAGTCGATGCGGTTAACGGGAGGTTGTTGAAGAACCGGGGTGATATGATCAATGAAAGGAGTTCTTGTAATTGAATTGAATTTGACAGAGTGTTTAATTAAATACCGCTTAGTAGTGCCGTTACACAAACATCCAAACAGGAGGAACTTTGCATGTAAAGTAAAAACCGTGGGTCACACGAAGCCAGATTTCATCACACAGTTAGATAAACACAGGCTGAATTTAAAGACAAATCTATAATCCCGCCATAAAGATTTATTATGTGCGTAAAAAGATTTGAATGCACAATATTTTCCAGGAACATTTTGTGTCCTCGTGAGCTGATAGTGATAAGGTTTTTAAACACAGTGATTGTTATTCAGAATGTAGGGCACGGGCAAAACAGGTCAGAAATTGTATAATCAGAAAACACTGATCAATATTTATTTATACATCAAACTTGATAGCAGAACATTTTAACTGAGTTATTTATTTATATCAATGTTTATTTCAACATTTATTATTTATTTATTTGTATTATTTATGTGTATTATGTATTCCTTTTTTCATTCATTCACGTATTTATTATTTTATTCATTTATTTATTCATTTATTTATTTATTCCTGTATTTATTTATTTATGCATTTTTTATTTTATTTAATCCTGTATTTATCAAAACTTATATTTATTTAAACATTTATTTATGGATTTATTTATTAATTATTTTATTTATGTATTCCTTTATGTAATCATTTATTTAAGCCTCCATATGCGATATATTGTTGCATTAAGTATATGTTACTGATGTAGAAAAACAAGGTTCTTATACAGAAAATATTCATGTATACGTCATTTTATTCTTCTAAAGTATAAAGCATTACATGGAAGTACTTCCTTACACTCCTTAATACATTGAACTAATTAAAAACCTTTCTATGGTAAATCTGTGCACGGCATTTCCAGTAAACTCCTATCGTGCAGCGCAACACCACGAACAAGTCAAGACTTGCCTGCACTGTAGCTTCCTGTTAGCAGAAAATGGGGAAGTCCCAGGGAAACTGTCAGCTGATCTGAGGTCAGCGTGATAACCATGTAAGGTAGAAGAGTGGAAATGTGTTACATTAAGAAGAGAAGTGAAACAGAAAGTAACACGGTTTCTACTTTAAGTTGTGCTTAAAAGGAAGTAAACGAAGTCTTTGATGTACAAATAAGGATTCAAGGCTTTTATTGTAATGTGTTCAGATGGTTCAGAGCTACACCGTAGTTATCAGTGACAATGGAAATCTTATGTCACAGGCTCCTCCAACAGTGCAACACAATAACACGGAGACAATAGTGCAAGTAAATAAAAATAAAATAGATTATAATATAAATAGTGCAGAGTCTATATACAAGTAATTGGAATATTGATATAAGTTACAACCAGATGAATGTTATGGATGTTCTTTCATAAGTTCAGGTGTTTAACATTCTTATAGGGACAGGATATAAGAGCGTGAGCAGGAAATAACGTGAAATTAAATTCCTGCTAAAGACAAGACAATACAACCAAAAACATTCCTTGCATGCCGTGTATCAGACTCAGTGTGTAGTGTCTCTACTTTAAAGAGTCCTCTCCTGCTGATGTTCAGGTGTATATCAGTATGCCTGCTGATGTTCAGGTTATATCAGTATGTAGTGTTCTACTTTAAAGAGTCCTCTCCTGCTATGTTCAGGTTATATAGTTGTAGTGTCTCTACTTTAAAGAGTCCTCTCCTGCTGATGTTCAGGTGTATATTTATGTTTAGTGTCTCTACTTTAAAGAGTCCTCTCCTGCTGATGTTCAGGTGTATATCAGTATGTAGTGTCTCTACTTTAAAGAGTCCTCTCCTGCTGATGTTCAGGTGTATATCAGTATGTAGTGTCTCTATTATCAACAATAAAGGGAGTATTTTGAAGAGGCATAAAAAGCAAACACACCTCAAAGTTGTACTCAGTAACCTTCTCATGTTATCCATGAGTGCCTCTAAGGAGAATCTGGAATGTCTCCACACACACACACACACCACACACACACACACACACACACACACACACACACACACACACACACCACACACCACACACGCACACACGCACACACGCACACACGAACACACACACACACACGCACACGCACACGCACACGCACACGCACGCAAGCACTCACTCACACACACACACACACTGTAGGTTTACAAGGTTAAGCCGTTCTGCAGTAATGTGCATACTTTTATTCTTAATGATAAACTGCCGGCCTTTGAAGGTAAATTGAAAATTGGACTGAAATGTTATTTTAAAAGTACAATTTTGAGATACTTGTACTTCACTTGACTTGAGTATTTCCATTGTATGCTAACTCCTTCTGCTCCACGGTTCAGAGGTAAGTGATGTACTTGTACTCCACTACATGTATTTAATACCTTTTAGTTAGTTTGCAGATTTGGATGAATGATATGAAATATAATCAACTTTAATCAGACTTTAGTTATAAACACTTCACATACCTACTTTAATCACTAGAGGGCAGCACACTACAACCTGTCAATTAAGAATATGAAATGTATACAATTATTATTTCTAAAATACAATCATAGTTTGAATATACTTATGTTCATAACAATAGATATTTAATTTTTTCTTCACCTGTATTCATTTATTTTAAAAAAAGGCCGTTTTATTTTTGAAAAACTACAATGCAGGTGCGTACGGTCGTGACGTCAGCAGCGTTCTAAAGTAGAGCTGTTATCCTCACTGCGCATGCGCCGGAGTCACTTTTACTTTAACCACACAGGGCTCCAGCCTCTTTCAGTCGGCAGCACACACCTGTCACTGTAAACTGCTCTGGGTTCATTCAGACATGAAAAACCTTCATTTCAAGGACTTCTTCTGGGTGAGTTCACACTGCTGGGTTTAAAGATGAATTATTGTTAAAAATATTGCACTTTTTGGTCGAAAAAAGTCACATTTCCTCAACAATTAAATCAAGAAAAGCCTATTTTTGCTAATGCTGCGTGTATCTCTGGTTTCAATTTCCAGTGAAGTCGAGTTGTGATGGGAATTAGAAATACTTACTTATTTTTGGTGTTATAGGGAATTTATGCAGTGGTAAAATCTGTTTTCAGACACTATTGTATAATGTAAAAGTACTATAAGCATCCAAAACTGTAGTATTTCAAGTATTATGCAGAAAAAATCCCTACTATTGTTATACTATTATATATGATATGTTATATGATCATTTTTACTGTTCCATTAATGTATAAATAGCGTTTATCTACAGCAATGCATCATATTTTATAAACTAATCATGTATTTTGCATGTACAATCTTACTCTGCAAAGTTAATATAGCGGTTAAACAATAAATACATGTATTAAAAATGCAGCTTACATGCAAGGCAGTAGAAGTATAAAGGCGCATACCATTATAACAACTCAGTTAAAGTCAAATAGGTTTAGTACTTAGCTATATTTCACCACTAGCTTAGTAAATACGCAGACTGCTGGATAAAGGAAGGGTTGCACAGCTCCATATGTTTAATAGAAAGTCAATAAGCTGCAGATTTAAACTCAGTGAGGATAATTGCAGGCTGCTGCTGCTGCCTCAGATTAGAGAGAGAGGTGCAGATCAAAACATCAATTAAGATCTGTGTGTGAAACTCCTCAATGCTCTGGAGTTCATTTCTATCTGCTGTCAGGGAACTAAAAATGTGAATTAAATTAAAGTAAAACAAGTTTAGGCAGCAGAATAGAAAGGTGTGAAGTAACTAAGTAGATTAAACTAGTACTGCACTTAGTTACTTGAGTTCCACCTGGAGTAAATCCACCAGCTACCCTGCAGTATACAAAGTCATTCAAACTAGCTGCACCTTTACCAGCTTTGAGAACACTTTCATGATCAATCATTATAAAACATATCATATATATTATTCTGAAATGGACCAATCTGCACAAACTGCCGCTACTTTCACTATATTTTGATGATAATACTTTTCTACTTTCACTTGAGGAACATTTTGAATGCAGGACTTTTACTGAAATAGAGTATTCCTACACTCTGGTACTTCTACTTTTACTCAAGTACAAGATCTGAGTACTTCTACTTTTACTCAAGTACAAGACCTGAGTACTTCTACTTTTACTCAAGTACAAGATCTGAGTACTTCTACTTTTACTCAAGTACAAGACCTGAGTACTTCTACTTTCTCTGAGTACTTCTACTTTTCTCAAGTACAAGATCTGAGTTCTTCTACTTTTACTCAAGAACAAGATCTGAGTACTTCTTCCACCTCTGTATGTCCGCCACAGATTAGATCCATAAGTATATACATATCCATATATCCATATACTTTCTGTTTCTTAAATGTGCTTTGAGGTCTGATTTGAAAAGTGTATATTCATTTAATGAAATAAACTGGACCTGTACTGAAATATCTTTTTCTGTTTTCACAGAATTCTGACCTGACGTCCACCGGTGGATATGATGCGATCGTCCAGTATCTCAGCGATGGAAAGAGGACATGTAAGGAGGTGGAGGACTTCATGAAGGCCAGGTAATTAAATCAACTGCATCAGAACCAGAACCAGAACCAGCTTTATATAGTAGTATGTGTAACCATGAGAGGAATCTAACTCGGTTTCAATTTCATTGTACGTTCAAGCAGATGACTTAAAAGCTAAAAACAACGTTCTGTAAAGACACAAATAGGTGTATATACCGTAATTTTCGGACTATAAGCCGCGCCTTTTTCCCTATTTTTCGACGCTGCGGCTTATATAACGGTGCGGCTAATCTATGGATTTTTACAGCTAACGGCCAACACCTTTAACTCTATGGGCTCTATGGCCAGTCCGCGGACCCCCACCTTTAAGCGGCGGGTTCCAGCAGGAAAAGCTGGAGGCCGGAAAAGAGTGAGACAGGTAGCGCGCAAAAGTAAAAGTGGAACCGAGAGTGGTATGCCGCTGCTGCGGCTTATATTCAGGTGCGCTTATAGTCCGAAAATTACGGTATATTTAACCGGAAGACGGATTTTAGTCATGGACGTCTGGATCTTAAGTTTTTGGGGCCAGAAGCTGAACTNATAAATTTGTAACTTACCTCGTTTAAAGCTTTGTTATAGTACTATGTCAATATTTATAATATATTTCGCGGGCAGGTAGCCTACATTGAATTACAAGTAGAAGTAGTAGAAGAAGAAATACGCTAACGCTACAAACAGGCACAACTCTTTTACTCTGTTTTTACCATAGACTTGGTTTTACTGACATCTAACATTTTATTTCACCTTGCTTTATGTTTTTTAATGCACATTCAAAAACGGGAGCATTTTCCAGAGTTTCAACCGGGTACCGGCCACCGAAAACGGCGACTTTGCCCAGAAAACGGACGTTTTGGTCTGTGGACTGTGTTTACAGCTAAGCACAAACGCTAACATGAATTAAGACTACCGTAATTTTCGGACTATAAGCCGCGCCTTTTTCCCTATTTTTCGACGCTGCGGCTTATATAACGGTGCGGCTAATCTATGGATTTTTACAGCTAACGGCCAACACCTTTAACTCTATGGGCTCTATGGCCAGTCCGCGGACCCCCACCTTTAAGCGGCGGGTTCCAGCAGGAAAAGCTGGAGGCCGGAAAAGAGTGAGACAGGTAGCGCGCAAAAGTAAAAGTGGAACCGAGAGTGGTATGCCGCTGCTGCGGCTTATATTCAGGTGCGCTTTATAGTCCGAAAATTACGGTAGATATTAAAGTGTGGCTGCACAATATAATAACACATGGTAAACCCTCACACACACACACACACACACACACACACACACACACACACACACACACACACACACACACACACACACACACACACACACACACACTCTCTCTCTCTCTCTCTCTCTCTCTCTCTCTCTCTCTCTCTCTCTCTCTCTCTCTCTCACACACACACACACATGTTTCTGGTATCAGTACTTTACTCCACTACTTATTTTTCTGACAACTTTTTACTTTGACTTCTTACATTTTGAACACAAATACCTGTACTTTCTACTTCTTACATGTTGAACACAAATACCTGTACTTTCTACTTCTTACATGTTGAACACAAATACCTGTACTTTCTACTTCTTACATTTTCCAACACAAATACCTGAACTTTCTACTTCTTACATGTTGAACACAAATACCTGTACTTTCTACTTCTTACATTTTGAACACAAATACCTGAACTTTCTACTTCTTACATTTTGAACACAAATACCTGTACTTTCTAATTCTTACATTTTGAACACAAATACCTGAACTTTCTAATTCTTACATGTTGAACACAAATACCTGAACTTTCTACTTCTTACATTTTGAACACAAATACCTGAACTTTCTAATTCTTACATGTTGAACACAAATACCTGTACTTTCTACTTCTTACATTTTCCAAACAGGCTGGTTCCTTTAGTCTGAATTGGTGTTTGGTGGCGTGATCATTATTATTTAGAGTCATTGCGTGCCTATTGATTTGAACACGATCCGTGTATCCATCATTTCCTGCTCTTCTCTAAAGAAGAGGGACCAATGAAAACGTTGTCATGTTGCCGTTGTTCAGCATGGAAACATTCATTAGCTAACAATGACATTATTGTTCTATTAATATAAAGGGAGGTCAGGTACTCTTTAAAACAGCTGCTAGTTATGGGTACTTTTTACTGAAGTACATTTCAAAGCCTCTTTACTTTGACTTGAGTAAACAAGTTTAGTCAGTACTTCTACTTTCACCAGAGTATTTTTAAACACGAGTATCTGTACTTCTACTTGACACTGAGGCAATTCAAAGTGAAGAGTGTCTGAAGTACTTTTCCTCTTTAACAACAACTGATGTGTTGTGAAGCATCATCTACATATATTTGCAGCAGAGTCATTCAAAGTTAATCATTTAAATGTGTATTTCCTTCTTCCTCGTGTGATAAGTGATCTTTCCTCAAGTGTTGGCAGCCAGTGACACATCAGCTCCATTTGCTTGGTTTGATTGCACTATAATAAAACTCACAGTAAGGATACAGCAGCAGAGGATATTGCATAATAACCCAACCAGAAGTTTCCACATTTAAGAGTGAAAATAACTTTTTTAACACCACAACACACAGGTTTCAAAATACTGTAGCACCCTTATCTCACTGTGACACTAAAAAAAAACCTGAATGAACCGGTTCCTTTCTTGTGCATGTAAATGGTCTGCAAAGGCTAAAATCCAAGCCTTTGCAGGAAGTGCGCCGGACTCTGAGGAAAATATTTGTTGTGGCCAAACGGCGGTACTACACTTCCATATCAGTCGCTGGGCCCATTGACTAACATCGGGAAAGAGACGTCTGTAAATCGTTGGATAATTTTTTTAAACTAAATAAACTACCCAGTATGAACGTTTGTATAGCCCTTTTTAAAAACGTTCGGTCCTCTAGTTGTAAAATGTGCTAATAACGTTATTCTGAGAGTTATTTTCCTCGGCATTATGAACGCGCATCTAACCCACGGGAACGCGCCGCCCGGCATGTTCATGTGACGTGTTCAGTACTACATGAGTTTTACCTTTACCCATGGACGCACAATAAGAACGGATTATATGATTATATGAATACTTTCGTGACGTTTCGCTCTCTCAAAAGTTGGGCCATTTTGTCTTCATGCGCCAATGAGCAACTCTCATAGGAATGAACGAGGCCCCGCCTCCCACGCTGTATCCAGTTCTTATTATACATCCATGCTAAGATCCCTTAGTGCCCTCACTAAGAAACACTCGCGCCCCTATTGGCTAGCGCTCCAACACATTGTACGTGATAGGCTAAGGGGCGGGACATCTCTAAGAGGTTGGCCAATCACAACAGAGCCGGCCAGCTAACCAATCAGAGCAGACTGCAGCACAGGCAGAATAGGGACTCTTTAAGTAAGAAAACAAAATGGTTGAAATTAACAAGTGTTCAATTATTATTTCCCTAAAAAAAATCCCAATTATTTTGAGACTTATTTTCTCTTGACATTATCTTTACTTGCTTTAAGTTTCTTGTGTTTTACGTTTTAGATGTACACATGAGGATAGAAATGAGGAAACTATAATGGGATATAATAATAATATTTACTTAAAAGGTGCGTCATATTCACTTTTAAGACCACTACGAATATATATAAAATGTACAGAACAAGTTGCTTTTGGATCAGTTACCACTACGTAACATAAGAACATATCAAAATGAGAGTATTTCGGTGGATGGAGGAATCATTTGTGCTGGAATACACGAGTGCATTTGAACCAAACAGTGTATGCAGCAGCACAGAAAGCCTTTGTTGTGTGTTCTCTAAATGGCACCTTGTTATTTGAGTTTCTGATAAGGCAAACCCCATAAAGTGATAAGGCATCATTAATAATATTCTCTTCAGTTATTTCCTGGTTCCCTTTTTGCCCTTTCTTCTTCCATGCTTGCTTTTGATGGGGTTGTTTTTCATCTATACCTGTGTTAATCCAGGTAAGTCCTATCTTTTAATATAAATATGTTGGGTTACTACACTCATTAAAACCAACAATGAGTATTTATAATGTGTTATAAATAAATATATAAATATATTTTTAATCCGCCTAAGAGCTTTTACTTGTCAAAAAACAACAAAAAAACATCAAATTGCAGTTTCTTTTAGACTTAATTTCACAAACACCATCCTGCTGCAACAAATATGGATTCATCCACCGCTGAAAAACGGTCCCTAACGGATACACATTAGGCCAGGGGTGTCAAACTCAAGGCCCGGGGCCAAATCCGGCCCATTTGATGTGGCCCGCAAGAGCTTGCAAAGAATATAATACGTTCTTATACGGTTACATGCTGCTTTACAGACGACATGTCCCACAATGCATCACGCACTGTGACATGCGCACTGAAGAGAGAATTATTTGCCCTGGACTTCTGCTTTCAGACGTAGTTAATTACTAAGTTATTACCCAACCGATAATAATCCAATTCAGAGGCAATAATTTAATATAATACATAATTTTGTATATATTATATATTTATATATGTATATTTATATGGTTACAACCGGCTCTTTGAGTGCAACCATAATGCTAATGTGGCCCGCGATGAATTTGAGTTTGAGACCCCTGCATTAGGCGCTTTCACACCAAGTACAGTTCAGAAGCGACGCAAGAATCCTTCCTAGCCTCGGAAAACGAAGAATTGTGGAACAGGCTAACAGGTGTGCGTCATATGCGAGGCCCCGCCTTAAATGGAGGCGCGATTTCCGCCAAAGATCTGGGAAATTGGTCGTGCGCAAAGCATTGTGGGATTTAAGAACCCTGGAGGATACACATGTGCAGCCTAGAAATTTCTCGCTACGAAGGACGCCGACCTCTGTAGAATTCCAAGGAGCTGGAGATGACGTAGCATCCTTGAAATAGTGGCTCTGGAGCATCCTCCCTTGACATTGAAAAACACCCTCACTCCGTTGGCGCGCTGGGCTAATCCTAATAATGCTAATGCGAGCAAATAAAATGGCGGCTTCACAAAACTTTTCGGAATTTTACAGGGCGTGGTTTGCAATTCGCCCAGCCAATCAGAAATTGGAACCTTTTCCTCCCCAGGAAAGTACCTGCTCTCTAGCTGGGACTAAAACGGGGTGTGGCTCAGTGGGGTAGTGCGCTGAACTTTGAACCATGGGATAGCAAGTCCGAGTCCCACTGCAGTCAGCATGTCGTTGTGTCCCTGGGCAAGACACTTCACCCCAAAGTGCTCCTGTGGGGATTGTCCACAGTATTGAGTATGTAAGTCGCTTTGGATAAAAGCGTCTAACAAGTGACATGTAATGTAATGCGAAAAGATTCCCGAAAAAAGTTCTAGTTCCAGATCTTTTTGGTGTGAACGCAAAATCCTAGAAGAACTATCGGAGCTATTCCTGGGAAAAGCACTCCGGTGTGAAAGCGCCTATTATGTCCTAAATTCATATTTGACGTTCATTCACAACGTCCGTCAATAAAAATGTCCATTAAATGATCCTGATGACCAACTGGTTTGCATATGTACACTCATCATAAAGCGTCATGGAAATAAATGTGCAGTTTATCAGATAAAGAATTTCCCTATCTGTCTGTATGCTGACCTTAATGTAGTACAATTGTGTCTTTCAGGGCCTCCATTGAAGAGAAATATGCCAAAGACCTCCTGGGTTTGTCCAAGAAAGTGTGTGGACACAATGAGATGAAGTGAGTGTGTTTTTATGATGTGTTGGGCTCCATTTATTTACATTAGACAGCAGTTAATAAAAGTGTGTTTCTGCGTATTTTTGGATGCAGAAAGAGAGGTTAAAGATGAGCCTGCTTACTAGGCATGGGATTGTGGTAAATATGTGGTTCGCAGTTTGAAAGTGAAAATATAAATGTCTTTTAAGTTGCAGAAATGTTTTGAGCGCCGCAAGTTTACTTCCCATTCTGTCCGCGGTCACATATCAGTTTATTTGTGTGAAGAGGAAGGAGGAACAATGTGGGAGGGGGAGATGGGAACTGGATTTACTTAATAATAGTTTATTAATAGGCCTTTGTATTAAAGGTTCCCTGCTTCTCACAAAAAGGCAATGTGTGGATTTAAGGAGGCCCTATTATGCTTTGGGGCTGTGCCTTTCCTGTAGTTTGTGATATAGGTTTGTGGGCATGTAAATGTTCTGCAAGGCTTAAAACCCACTGTGGAACACTCACGCTCCCATAGAGCGGTGCAGTGGTGACGTATTTGTGTAGGCCGACCCGGAAGTAAGCGCCTGGTTCCCTCGACAAAAAAGCAACGGATTATCTCCATAGGATTTTGGAATAGCGTAAAAAATAAGATCTGTGGAAAAGGAACCTGTTTGATAAATGCACGTTTTGTTCAGCTGGATAATCTCCACACGTCTACCCTACTTTTATCCTTTTCTAATCATAAATCTAATCGCCAGAAGCAGAATGCTAACGTTATGCTATAAACCACATGTGTCAAACTCAAGGCCCGGGGGCCAAATCAGGCCCTTGGTGGATTTAATTTCGGCCCGCAGGATAATTTCTAATTACTATTAGATCTGGCCCGCCGGTACATTGCACGCACACCTTCACTCCATCCTGAGGGTCTCCTCAGCTCAGAGCCTGAGCCCAAACATTGATGACCTTGCACCCAAGATGAGATGCCAAGTATCTGAACTAGCATCACAGAGCAGCACACTGAGTTTAATGGATGTTTCCTTCTGCACTTTCTCTCTCACGACAACAGGGCATGTTTGGTTTTCTCTTTGAGGGAAATAGTTTTCTTGAAGCTGTTGTTGGCCTGTGGGAAAATTTAATCATAAGAAATGACTCTGGAGAAGCTGCAGATAGAGCCATAAGAAATGAATGCAAATGATTATTTAATGTTTAATGTTGTTTTTATAGGCAATCATTTAAGCTTTGTTAGTTCCAGGTT
>NW_011363310.1:0-2651 GCF_000735185.1 Notothenia coriiceps | reverse complement strand
TTTTTCCAATATGGCATAATAGGTCCACTTTAAGTAACATCTTGCTCTCAGGACTTTTACCAATAGCAGAGTATTTTAAGACCATAACAATTTGTATTTTACTTTAGAAAGTACTTATTCAACCGTTACTAATAACAGTGGTGTAAAGTAATTAAGTACATTTACTCAAGTACTGCACTTAAGTGAGGGAATTTAACCGCAGACAAAACAACGTGACGACAGACTTTATTTCACGAGCAAACTCAGAGCATGCTTTATCACAAAACCCTTTAAAATCATCAAATAAAGAAGCAGAAATTAACTTAATTCACAAGTGATGGCATCTTTACCGTTTGGGTGCCAGATCTCAGTGATGAACTTCATCTTTGGAGGCCGTAGAGGATAATCATAGGGAAAGGTGAGGTATGCTTTGAAAAACCCGCCTTCACTGCAATAAAAAAAACAGAGAAAGGACAAATTATGACTTCAAATAGTCATTTATATATATTTCTGTTCATTGTATCTTGTTTGACAATATGTTCTCTCTTACAAAAGGGTATCTTGTGGACCGATGATCACGACTTCCCATTTATAAATGTCATCGTCGTCTATCAGACCAGCTGAAAAGCCCTCCACCGGGTTCTTGTTGAGCTCTGAAAAGAAAAGACACACCATTTAACAAAATAAACTGGAGATAAAAAGCAACTTTAACAAAAGGGACAGGTCTATAACACTCATGAGCGGATTAATGGGTAAATATTAAAGGGTATGTTTTGAAGAAGTTTGACAAATCCCTTGCAAAAGACAGAAATAAAAGGCAATTGTGCGGAGAATGATAATAAACATATCATTTCATTTGACAAAGAAGCACACACTATATTCCATTAGGTTTAAATACGGTGTTAAAAACGATTTAAAAGTTATCCAGGATTTGGTGAATGTTATTAGACCAATGCTTTGAAACCTCGACAGAACACCTCCAAGCAATAAATAATATTTCTAACTGTGGGGGAAACTTCTGAAGCAATTGGAGTCAGGACTCAGAGAGACACGAGGAGAGCTGGAGCTTTGATGGCAAACACTGACGGTTTATTTGGAGATTCGGCCGGAGAATTCACAAGACATGTCACGGGCCACGGTCTGACCACACGGTTGAGATGCCACCATCAATTCTGAAGAACCCTCCTGTCGCTCGAGGTTTTAAATAGTTCAGAGTGTAATAATCAACATTCTTGCTTAGTTAGACTAAACAGCTGAGGACACTGAATCACATTTGTTGTCGTTTATGGCTCGAGGTCATCTACACCCCGAGAAGGATGTCTTCCAGGTGTCCCACAACAATGACTATCTCTGACAGAGAGTTGTCCGGTATTAGCTGTATTCGTTATTCTCGCGTCCAGGAGAGAAGCTTTAAAAGTAAGGAGACCAATGGAGTCTCTGAGAAGGTTCAAATGGGTACTTTAATTAAAATGGCACGGTAATGTTACAAGCAGAAGATGGTTCAGAGAGAGGAAGAGGGAAGCTCCCTCTCGCAGTGTCGGCCGAGCAGAAGAGACTCCACAAGGCTCCGTCGCCTGACTATACATCTAATTTGGCTCCTCCTCTTCAATGGCGGCTGTGGCGTAATCTTCCGCCCTCCTTTCACCAATGTCCGATATCGCACATAACAGAGGATTTTGACATTGTACATTCAATACATCACTAAACACGCCTTTTCTCCTCCTTATCTCTTTCATGACTTTTCATTTAATACATTTTAACGGCTCTAATCAATACTTTAATAATACCTTACGGCAGTTTTCATTTACGCTAGTCCCGGATGTTGTCATATGCAACCCACGTCTGTAAACAAAACGTATTAAAATAAACTCTACTTTTATTTAGGGCTGGGCGATATGGCCTCTAAATGATATCGCGATATTTACTGAATATATCGCGATATACGATATATATCACGATATTTTGAAATGTCCTCTAAAAAAAAGAAAAAAGATTTATTTTATTTTATTTAACCCCTTGATGTTTACAGTCACGCCAGTATGATGATTCTAGTAGTCCCTGCAACATATGTCTGCATTAAAAAAATCGACTAATAATGAAGAAAATGAACACATTTGTTGCCATAGTAATTTATGCACTAACTACATTACTACTTGTACTACAACATTTGAATCATCAGTTCTTCCTCATTTTCCTCAATTGTTCATATTTGGTTTATTAAAATAATGATATTGTGGTCATTGTTCAAAAATGTCTGCTATTATTATGAGTATTATTATTATTAGTATGCGCTTTCTGTCTTCCTGTCATTATCAGGAATTAGACATGTAATGGCTATGTATTAGATTAGATTAGATGGTTCCCTCGACAAAAAAGCAATGGGATTTCTCCATAGGGTTTTGGAAAATAGCTGGAAATAAGGTCTGTGGAAAACAAACCTGTTTGATAAATGCACGTTTTGTTCAGCCGGATAATATCCACATGTCTACCCTACTTTTATAATTTTCTAATCATAAATCTAATCGATAGATTATAAAAGGGTTTTAGGACGCGTCACTGCACCACTAGAAAACAACTCCATCGATCAAGCTAGCTGAAACTTTCTCTCCCTCTTCTTCTCATGCTACCTGTCACTCTCCTTTAACTCCTCCGGTGCCTTTCTTTTATTTGAC
>NW_011363309.1:0-3474 GCF_000735185.1 Notothenia coriiceps | reverse complement strand
ATTCAGACTAAAGGAACCAGCCTGTTTGGAAAATGTGAGAAGTAGAAAGTACAGGTATTTGTGTTCAACATGTAAGAAGTAGAAAGTACAGGTATTTGAGTTCAACATGTAAGAAGTAGAAAGTACAGGTATTTGTGTTCAACATGTAAGAAGTAGAAAGTACAGGTATTTGAGTTCAACATGTAAGAAGTAGAAAGTACAGGTATTTGTGTTAGAAATGTAAGAAGTCAAAGTAAAAAGTCGTCAGAAAAATAAGTAGTGGAGTAAAGATACCAGAAAAATGTACTTAAGTACAGTAACAAAGTATTTGTACTCCACTACTTCCCACCTCTGCTGCTTTGTAAAAAGATAAAAGACAAGATTTAATTGATTGAGTCCCAGCATCTTGATAAATAAAGTTATGCACATAATTTGAAAAGTAAACACAAATAAAATGTAACATCTCAAAATAGAAAAATTAAACCGAACAAAATATATACAAGTTGACCGTGAAAGATACACATTTTCCCCATTTACTGTGGTACAGTAAAGGTTTGTTGTCTCACTACAGTAATGGCTCTGTGTGAGTAACGACGTACTATAGGAGTCATTTACAATTTCTCAACAAAGACTTAGTGCAAGAGATATTTAAGGTAGCCTAAATAAGATTATTATTTTAGTCAACTTTATTGTCAATCAAGTTTGTGTGTGCAGAGAGATCGAAATACCGTTTCCCACAATCCCGATTACAAAAACAAATATGTATGAAACATGTATATCCTATACAAAATCAACAGACACATTTATACACATGCACACATTAAGGTAAAAACACAACAATCAATATATACAAAACAACAGTCACTTCAATATCTTTGGGAATGCACATTAGTTCCAGACTGTCCATAGCAGTGTAGAAAGTGTCTGGTTTTGAGTGTCTGAGTGTGTGCGTGGGGTCTCACTCTGTTACAGGAAATGCATCACTCTTTGTTGGTAAAATCCCTGCAGATGAACTTAACACTGTTTCTGTTCTTTTAGAGGCACTTTTTGGGCGAGCACCATTCGCATCAAGATCATATGCTGAACTGGAGGAGAAGATCCGGAGTAACCAACCTATTGAGGTCAGATTCGTGAAATTAATTAGTTATTTATTCGTGACATTTTGTTAATATCACAACATACTCACTGTGCACCCTGGTGGTGTGAAATAAAGCTCCACCGTGCTACGTATTCCTCACTTGATGGATACTCAAAATGTCACAAACTCTAATTTCATAATGAACTTTATTTAAAGAGCACGTTTCATACAACAGATGCACCATGACGTGCAATAAAAAGCACATTTTAAACAAGGCCAAAAAGACAAAACACTTTGATATCAAGACTGTGGATATAGTAATAAAATAACTAAAATATATAAAAGAGAATGATTGAAGAACATAATGGGAGCTACATTCATTATAAGCCCAGTTACATAAATAGACAGTCACATGACATGACATGTCATATTATGTCTAGATTATCTGTAGAGCACATTGCTTTTGGAAAAGGACTAGATGTCAGTTTGCCACTGCATCAAAGGTCAGAGTTACTCACTATTGGTATGAGACTATTAGAAAGTGTACACACACTAACAACGCCTGGGAATAAGAGAACTTAAATAATAAATAATATTTGATGAGGCACCTCAGTGAGCATGTTATTCTTGTAGTTACGTTTTTATTGCTCACACTGAACAACAGCTGTAATTAAAAACACATTACCCCTGACTCGTGAGTTTTCTCTCCCAGTATTTGTGAATCTTTGCCATTAAACCACTAGGTGGCAGACTTTCACACTTTACCCTCGTCCCCCTCAGGACTCAGTCACGATTCAGGTACCTTTATAAAGTTAAATGGAAAATCTGGGATAGAAATAAAATACTCTTTTGTCGACAGGCCGATACAACATTTACAATTATGACCTGTTATTAAAAAAAAAACATATCTCTACCATAAGTTGATTTTTTAAAAAGGCCCTTTTCTGTTTTTGAGTCTTCCCTTCCCTGTAGTGTGTTCTGTAGGTTTTAGTGCATGTAAATGGTCGGCAAAGGCTAAAGTCCCTGCGTTATGGCCCTATACATATTAATGTGCATGAACTCCCATGTAAAAATAAACGTAACAGACTGCTTGAAACTAAAGTAATATCTGTGTCGCCGTCCTAGTCGTGTGTGAACATTTGATTTTATGATTATCCCGGACAAATATATTGCAATTCATTTTATCCCAATAATCGTCTATACAGACATAACACTCTGAAAGTGGCACTTGAACAAACTGGACTAACGAGTTACAGATATTTAACTCTAAATTGACATTACAGCTGATTGCATGCACACACAACCTGTGTATCACCTTTATAACAGTGGAAGATGACGGTATACTGTAAAAGATGGAGGGCTTTCACAACACTTGTCTCTCTTGTGTAGACTGGAGCTAAATGGATTAGCATATGGCTCATTACCCAGGGATTCACTCAAGAGTTTTAAGGTCATCTTTAGATTTTTCCTTGTGAGACTTGAAGGTCTTTGGCAACAATCCGCTGTCCTTTTCCCCGGGGATTGTCCTGTGGATTTACTGCAACATAATAAGGTCATGTTTTGTGCCTCAGCTGCCTCCCGGGGCCCGAGTATCCAAGAACTGCAGAGACCTTCTTCTGCGGCTGCTGGACAGAAACCCTGACGCCCGGATCACCTTTAAAGAGTTCTTCACGCACCCTTTTGTGGATATGGAGCACATGCCGAGTGCAGAAAGCCTAGTGAAAGCGGTGAGAAGAAAAAGGAAGTGTACGCTGATGGGAAGTAGTGGAGTACAAATACTTCGTTACTGTACTTCAGTACATTGTCCTGGTATCGGTACTTTACTCCACTACTTATTTTTCTGACGACCTTTTACATGTTGAACACAAATACCTGTACTTTCTACTTCTTACATGTTGAACACAAATACCTGTACTTTCTACTTCTTACATGTTGAACTCAAATACCTGTACTTTCTACTTCTTACATGTTGAACACAAATACCTGTACTTTCTACTTCTTACATGTTGAACACAAATACCTGTACTTTCTACTTCTTACATGTTGAACACAAATACCTGTACTTTCTACTTCTTACATTTTGAACACAAATACCTGTACTTTCTACTTCTCTCATTTTCCAAACAGGCTGGTTCCTTTAGTCTGAATGTGTGTTTGGTGGCGTGATCATTATTATTTAGAGTCATTGCGTGCCTATTGATTTGAACACGATCCGTGTATCCATCATTTCCTGGTCTTCTCTAAAGAAGAGGGACCAATGGAAACGTTGTCATGTTGCCGTTGTTCAGCATGGAAACATTCATTAGCTAACAATGACATTATTGTTCTATTAATATAAAGGGAGGTCAGGTACTCTTTAAAACAGCTGCTAGTTATGGGTACTTTTTACTGAAGTACATTTCAAAGCCTCTTTACTT
>NW_011363308.1:0-2824 GCF_000735185.1 Notothenia coriiceps | reverse complement strand
TGTACAAATATAGCGCAGTAATTAAAAGGATGTGTTTATCTTGAATTACATGGAATACATTAACCTTGCCGCGCATAGCTAATTATTGTCATTATAAGCACTTGTATTATTTCTGGGATGTTCAAAAGAAGAATGTGATCACACATCATGTAAACTACACGTCGTGGAACATTAACCAGACATATGCATTGGAATATTAAATATTCACTCTAAATATTGTGAATGAGTAGGACTTGTTTGCTGTCATTGTAGCATCAACCAAGAGTATAAAACCTCTGTTGCACCTTATGTGCAATATACGTATATAAATAAATATACCGCTGTATAATTATAATTATTAATGGCTGCTATCTCTTAGTTGAAAATTCAACTACTGTAATAAATCTGTAAATAACTGTGCAATATATACTCGGGATGTTGCCACTACTTTATACATGCATCATTTGCTTTTTCAAATACTGTGTATTTTTGAAAATTGTAATTTATGTAATTTCTATTTGTATCTTTAATGTTTTAAGCATGCCTCTGCCCCAAACTCTGAACCGGCCCTGGACATGCTTCTGTGGAAAAGGGGGTCTCTAAGACTCATCCTGCAGCATCTCAAGCCCCTTGTGTGCAACTCCCTGGACCCCCTGCAGTTTGCATTCAAACATTATCACCAGTGTAGATGATGCCAACATCTACATGCTCCACAGACTAACACGTCAGACTGTCAGATGTGCTGGCAACACCTAACACACTATTGTTCTCATGACAGACTCCAAAGCCAAAAGGATTTATAGCCAATAGCATTAGTGTCTAATATATTCTTAAGCAAAGCCAAGATGGGAAGATTGATATAGCTGATATATCCGCTGTATGTTTTTTGGGAAATGTACCACACCAAGGAGATATGGTCAAATTAAAAATACTTCTTTAAAAAGTAATAACATGCGTTTTTTCAACAGATAACAAATAGTGACCAACACAAAACAAAAGAGCAACCAGACGGCAGAATGAAATGCGTGAAATGGAGAGTTCATTTGATCTAATGTTTTTATTTAAATTGAAATCGTGACACCCCTAATCATTTTTGTGGTACAGAGTGATTTGACTGCCAGCTCAGTGAACACTGATACCTTTGGATGACAGGTAGCAATTATGACCTTCAATCCACAAACTATTGTCTCTAGTCTGAAACAAAAACAGATGAGTCAGTGACATCAACTGTATTGTATTTCTGACTATTTTTGAAAGAGCAATTATAAGCAGGCTGAGATCAGTCAGGGGATTCAGTTTCCTATTGTATTTTGCTTCTACTGTGACATTATCTATTTTTCTCATACAACCTGTGCTGCAGATTGGATGTATAAAGAGAACTGGATACAGCATTGGAGGCGGGACCTTATACATTCCTATGAACGTTTCTCAGTGGAGCATGAAGCAAAAATGGCCAGCCTCTCGAGAGCAAAAGTTCCCTTATCTGGAACCATAGAGCGTGGCCCTTGAGATTGCATCGCCTCTTTTCACCCTCTGTCTGAAACCAGAGCCCAGTCTGCTTTGATTGGTTAGCTCGCCGGCTCTGTTGTGATTGGTCAACTGCTTAGAGATGTCCCACCCCATAGCCTATCACATACAATGTTTAGGAGCGCCAACCAATAGGAGCACAAGTGTGACATGGTGATGTCATTATGTTCGGGAAGTAAACAAAGGAGTCCAATGGAGGCGTTTTAGGCAAGGGGGGGAGTGTAGCAGAGAAATTCCTTCTGGAGAGAACAAAGTGATTATAGCCTCTGCAGACCATTTACATGCACTAAAACCTATAGAACAAACTACAGGGAAGGGAAAACACACAAAGTATAATAGGGCCTCTTTAAGCTTTTAGAATCTGACAACAGTAATGTGGTGCAGCCACGTTAGACACGTTAGCATCCTTTCTGAATAAATCTACATTTGTATGAGCATGGCCTAGTGAAAATAACAGGCGGTTCACTTCAAGGCTTAGCATAAAGGTCAGGAGACTAAAAGAAAGTCACATTTCTGAACACACTTTAGGTCCGCTATTGACTGTACAGTGTAAGGTGTATGGAGAAAGGGTTTCAGTGAAGGGAAATAAAAAGGTAGACACTCACGTCTTGAAAGCAGTGATGAGGTACATGGTCCTGGGCATGAGCAGGAACACCTGGTCTGTGAGCACAGCCGTGATGATCTTCTTGGCTACATAGTTTGGATCCAGGATTGGCAGCAGTGTTGGCCACCTGGTGAAAACAAGAAAAAGGATTTAGACAAAATAATAAAGCAATAAATGGATACCACAAAATGTTAATCCTTTGAGCAGGTCCTTTTTTAGATGCTGTTTTAAAAGTGTGTGAGAAGTAGGAAGTGACAGGTCAGGCGTGAAGCATGTGTCCTTGTGCCTTCAGGAGCTGTTTGATGGGTGAATGCAGAGAAACAGAAATACAGATGGACACTAGTCTGCAAGTGTAACAGATATAAATATACTTATTTTCCTTCCGGGAAAAGATTGTCCCACTCTTGACCTAACAATCAACATCGGCACCTCTGTTGTTTCCCCGACTCAGCCTGCAAGGAATCTGGGTGTGACCCTAGATAACAAACTGTCCTTCACTGCAAACATCGCTGCTACAACCCGCTGATGCAGATACACTCTTTACAACATCAGGAGGATACGTCCCCAGCTGACCCAGAAAGCCACGCAGGTTCTGGTCCAGGCTCTCGTCATCTCACGCCTAGACTACTGCAACTCCCTCCTGGCTGGTTACCTGCATGTGCCATCCGACCTCTGCAGCTCATCCAGAATGCAGCGGCTCGTCTGGTCTTCAAC
>NW_011363307.1:0-7483 GCF_000735185.1 Notothenia coriiceps | reverse complement strand
AGTGTTTCCCCTTATTTCGCGATATTTGGCTGCCAAACTAAATAATGTACGCAGCTCGCAACGTAACTAGGAGTCTAGTGGACGGTATCAGTACTACAAGTAAAAAAATACAATAAAAAAAAAAAATGTATTACATTGTTTATAAATTCATCTGAGGGCCGCAAAAAGAGGAGGCATTTGCACATCCCTGATCTAAGCGGACACGATCCATGTATTTTAGCACATTTGTATAGATGTGTTTGTACACTTGGTGACCCTTTTAAAGTTTGGTAATTCTAATTGCAACACAGACATAACAGGCATGGACTTGTGCCATCATTGCAGATGTTCTGTGTGTGTGTCTATGAGTCAGCGCTTGGAGGTGGGGTGTGTGTGTGAGAGGCAACTAATCCTCGAGTACAGATGCAGGCTTGGCTGGAGCACTGCCAAGAACACAGGTTATACCATCTCCAACAACCAATGTTCACTAAATAGGAGGGCGTTCATGCACTACATTTGCATAAAAGTGTGTGGTTGGTACTGTCAGGGCTTGCAATTCATTCCTTTGATACAATAAATCAGATTCAACAGTGCTCTGTTGCTTCAAACTGCTGTTGTATTGTTGTTTTGATTGAAACCATATTTGTGTCCCGCATGTACATCCAACTAACTACTAGTAGACCAACAATTGATGGCTGACCTAACAACCTTTGTTCTTTTGTTTCAGAGAACTACACAGTACTGAGAAAGCACTGAACTATTTACATTGAGACGGATATTTGATATTTTTGCTTTAATTTAATAATGTTTTTTTCTTTGTTAACCAATCTTTGTTACTGGTCTGCATTAGGAAACATCAACATGGGCATTAACATTATTATGTTTGCCTGTGGAGTACCCCAGGGATCCACAGTTGGTCCCATTATCTTCTCACTCTATGTACATTACTCACCAGTCAAGTCATATTAAATTCCCTGTTGTTAGAGGGAAAACTCTTTTTTTCCTTGAAACTCTATTTTGGTGGTTTAGTTGGTCTTCTAGGTTTTTGCGAATTCCTTTTAAGTAATAATCAAAAACATTTCTTATTATAATATTTGAGTTATTCACCTTATACACAAAAAGACAAACACACAGAGAAAACATCTTGACATGACAATAGCAATCTTCATGTTTTATATCACAGTGTCCTAAATGACAAAAGCTGGCTGCCTCTGAGTCTGCTTACCATTCCATCAGCCTGTCTCTGATTATTGAGTTGTGGGCGTCTCCGTCTTCTGTCTTTTGTGGTTGGAAATGCAGATCCTTGATGAGGCAAAGCATGAGGTAAGCTTTCTGGAGTGTTTATAATGGGGCTATAGGTGACTTATGGAGGATTCTGTGGGATTTTCAAAGCATTGCTTTGGTTAATAAACGAAGCCTACCTAGGACCTGCTTTTCAGTGACATAAAGGGAATGCTGGTTGGCAGGAGAAAAACGCATCCATGTACAAATGAATACATGCACAGCGCTCAGCCTTGCAGTTGTTGTGGTAAAGTGAAACCTGCAGCAACGTCTCAGGAGCACTCTTCATCTGATAGGCCCGCTCGTAAATCCAAGAACAGATCAGTGGAAACTGCACTGACGTGCTCACACTCCCACGCACAAATACACACAGGCATACACATCTGTAAAGTATCATGGCCCCCCATCCACCAGGGAACTATCGCTCTGTTTCTGAAAAGCAGACAGCGATCACCATCTGAGAGAATGAACTATAGGCATAGGAAAAGACCAGAGATTTAGATCCTGCATTGTTGAACTATTGGTTGGAACCCAAAATGATTGAGGGATTTAGTGTTGTTTGTTCCGCATGTAAAGGAACACCAGTAAGTGTCAAAGAGCATGTTTTAGTTCATTAATTGTAGGCCACAGGCAACAGTGCCGTGACATTTTAGTTCAAATTAATGTTTCCAACCACAAAGTTCAGAGAACGTAAATGTATACTTCTGCTTCCTCAGACCTTTCTGGCTTCTCTCACTGAAAACAAGAAGGGCATGTAGTTGTCAGTAAGTTTAAAAAAAGTGTAGTTTTCTAGTAGGGTATTCAAATACAATTTTATTTTGTGATTTACTACTTTAATAAGCCTTTGTTTAAACTTAAAGCGACCCTTACTTAGTTCTAAAGTGAAACTGTGACATGTGACTGGCTTCTTCTCAATATAAATGTCACCAAAGGCTGATGGGTATTGAAATATAAGCCATCAGTAATGCTAAATTGATGGGAAAAAACCAACTTAGATATATATTTTCACAGTTTGAAAAGTAGAACAATGAACGCTGAAAATAAGATGCACACCAAAGAGAATTTGGTAAGTTTATATGCTGTGTTTATGTATCAGCTTGCGTGCATGCATGTGTTTAGATTTTGCGGTCCACTGAGTACACATATCTCAAAAAACACACTCACACTTGGCAGAAAAGACTTCAGGGCGCCTGTGACTGGATGCAACAAGGCACTCGGATCCACCTTAAATCCCTACAGAGAGAGGAATAGAAATAGGAAACCAACATGGAGTGGGACAGATGTAGAGAAGATCCAGCCAGATTGAGAGCATTCCTGCTTTTATTGTATATGATGCAAGTTAGTTGCATCTTTAGCCCATTGACCTTTTGTACACTTCTTACAGCAGGGAATGAACATGGATACACACACACACTCCTCCCTGATCCCTCATTCTGCAGACAATTCTCAGCTGGTCTGGACTACAACCAGCACCACTGACTCTTAAAGTAAACACACGGCTGAGTTATTTCAATCTTATCACCATGTGCTCTCTTCCATTCATCCCCCCTGCCCAACACACATATATAAACACACACACATCACCCCTCACTCCCTCCCTCCATTTTACAGTGTGCCTTGGAGTGTTTTACGGTAGGGGATGGGCTGCATGGGCCCATGTGTGATTTATGAGGCCTTGTGTTGTGGCATAACTGCACCACAGTTTCTTTCCCTTTCCAGAACAAAGTGTTGCACATTAAAACATGACTGATACTGATGAGCACTAAGCAGATCCTTCGCTTTTAACAAATAAACCATTAGTTTAGTTTTGAAGTAAAAGGATATCTGTAACATATAAGCTATTCATGAAATATATCTAAAATCCCTTGAGCAGTGCAGTCTGTAACTTGTTGAACAGTGACACGTTATCTATTATTTTAGACCCCCAACATTTGATTTGAATGGATACTTATAGCCTCCTCTATGCCTACAATGACCAGTCAGTGTAGTAATACATTAATGACCGAGCAGTGGAATGTTCTTGAATGAAAGCCAGTGACTTGATCTCTTTGTTATTGAATAAGTGTTTCATTTACTGAAGACCGGACAAAATCTAATGGAAGATACCAAATGTCTGCTGATGTTAATGAGTAGCAGACCATTAGCCATTGACATTCATGGCTAAAAGATTGCTCTGGTTTTATGGATCGCAACTTTACTGTTTTGGTTTAGTTCGTCATTACAAGCAACAGCAGCCAGCTGTTTGAGTTAAAAAAAAAGAATATCAAAAATATTGTACACTTCTATTCCTGTCCAGCTCCAAACAACAGAGTGACAAAGTTAGCAACTAGCTGGTGGAGCCTTTAGTAGCTAAATAGCTATAAACAATGTGTGAAACCTAAAATATAATGACTAAACTTGTGCTAGTTTGTTCAATTACTCCCTGTTCCAAAGAATACGAGTTCCATGTATAAAATTGAATTGCACCAGAATAGCGCAGAAAACCACAAAAGCCCATGGTGCATCCACATGCTCCTCAGATGGTCCCATTTCCCGATGTAGGAAGTCGTTCTTTCGACTTCCGTATGTTCATAAGCGTAAGGTTATAATGTGAAAACCACAACAGTTTTATTTCTTGCTCAAAGCATTTGCAAAACTCGCTGTTAAATATGTATAAGTTGTTGTTCCTAGTTTTAGGGTTCATGTGACTGTCACAGGTTTTAATATTCCGACAACACATAAATGCTGGTCACATGCCCTACCTTGCAATTTTAAAGGAAAGTAAAACACAATACATGTAGTCACCCCTTGATTTAGGTGCATTGCTTGTTATGAGAATTGGGAAACTATTTCTTCCAAAATCCTGCCAATTGACAGATAAAAGGACAATTAAAAGCGCCAAAATCATGACCTCCTTCTTGGAGCTAAAACTGGAACCACTTTTAAAAAAACCAGGGTTTCATAAATAAAGGGTTCATAAGTTGTAAGTTAATGTATTGAATACATTTTAATACAGAATTGACCAATGTTTGAAAGATAATTTTTTGGTTGAAAAATGAGCAATAGCAACCATTGGGTTGAAAGGTTGAAAAAGGTGAATTTGAATGATGTTTTTTTGCTTTCCGACTTTACGCTTGATTTGTCTCTCAATATTAATGTTAAGGTAATGAGGAAGACTCAACTGTGGACATTTTTCCAATTTACATGTACTATTGGAGAACAGGCTGCACCAGGACCAAAATTCACTTAACAACTTATGAACATTTAAAAACCCTCTATAAATTACCTAATAACAATTGTAACTGCAGACTTGATGGTTTATTTTAAAATGAGACATTACCAACATTTATAACTCAGAATAAAAACTTTCTGACACTAATAGATAAACCATCCAATGTTCTAGCTTTGTATACAATACATCTATTGTTTATACAATGTAGTTTGAGCATTTAATCTATCAACCATTTGATTATATCATCCTGCCAAGTTTCCAACAAGGCAGTTGCGTCACCTGTTAACCAGCTGGGTTTTAGCTATCCACCAGCAATGAAGGGTTTGTTCTTTGGATTATTTGTGACTATCCATACATGTGACAATACTCAATCAAAACCTAGCTAGCAGATGAATCTCATTGCTAAAACTTGTCAAAATGAAATGTTACACTGTCTATGTAACACAGATCGTATGTGTCATGCCACATTTCAGTCTGCTGGCTCAAGCTAAATGTCAAACTTTCCCATTAACAATCAGACAGTTAGCTTAGCTTATCATAAAGACTGAAAGCATTGAGTTGGAGCTAGTTTACATGCTATGTTAATATTCTAGCTGTCAAGAACTGCCATTTTAAAGCTTCAGTTTCAGTACAGATTACACACAATTATATAACATGTTAATTATTGATCTTTAGCTGCAGGTTGTAAAATGCTAGGCTAACTTTTTCTTCTCTCCCAGTGTTTATGCTAAGCTAATCGTCTGCTGGCTCTAGCTTTTCAAACTATCAAACCAGAGCTGGTGATTGTTGGAACAGTGGAGAGACCAAAACAGTTGTAATGAGTTTTGTTTAATCTGTTAATATAGGCTAACTGAAGTCAGTTTAACAATGATCAGTGAGGGGTCAGGGAGTTTTGTACGTTAAAACATTATAATAATTATCCATATCCCAACTAATGTGATATTTATTTACAATTCACATCACATAGCATTGCGCCGAAACGGGCGAAATGTGGGTGTCGCCAAGGTGTCATGTTGCCATCAATCCAAGCTGGAGCTGATAAATACCTGTGACTGCGGAGTCATTTGTCCTGGAAATGAATGCCAATTGTAACCTGCACCACAGACAAAGACAAAAGCCAGATGTCAGTGGGTGTAAGTGATTTTTTTTTCTGTCCAGTGGGAAAGGGTTTTTATTCCCAGCCTGAAAGTAATTCAGCAAGTTTCTCCACAAACAAACTATTCCTCCAAGTAGGTTGCCCAATTAAAGTGCTTAAAAGGCTGATAAAGAAACTACATGGCTCCTGGTTGCAGTTTTTATATTTTGAAGGAATTTCTGTGATGCCCATATCATGATTAATAACTGTAACAACCTGCAATCTGAAAGCAGATTTTCGGTGGCTGTAGGAGAAGCCTTCACCCTCCCCCTTCCAATATTGGGCTCTGTATCTCACCCACATAATTAGGGTCAGATCTTATCGTCACCTCCCCCCGAGCTTCTCCTCCTCCCTCACAATCACTCCAGCTCTCTTTCATCTCCCCTAAAAGAATGCTTGTTTATCTTTGGCCCTCTCCAGATAGGGTAAGAACAAAGATGCTTTCTGTGGTTATGTTTGTATGCACTGGACTGGAGAGAGAGCACACATGTATGAATGAAGTGAAAAGAGGCGTAAGCAAAGTGTTTGATATTTGTAGGTTAAAGGAGCCCATTTTAGAACAAATATGTGTTTTGAGTCAGTTTGAGACATTTTAAGTGGCCAATGGTTCACGAAAAGGTCTCCTGCATGGGCACAATGAAATGAAAAAAGATATACTTATTATAACTTGATGCTATTTAGGGCCAGAGGTTGATTTTTGGAGCAATATAAAGAGGAAAGTAAGAGAGAGCTATACTGTCAGTTATGTGTGCCTTTTACTGCTGCTGTCTGATGCTCTTTTACCTTTGCTGTTAACTCAATAAACGACAGGAAAGTAGCACTAAGTACTGTTTCTCATGTCAGGACCTAATTGGACAGTTATGTGTGTTTGTGTGTGTTTAGCCCCTCACAACACTATCACTGTAAAGTCAAACAAGCTGACACCTAAAGCTCCTTACACACCAAGCCGATTTTCGGCGTCGATAGATGTTGATAGAAGTCGGGCCGTTGATGAGCGTTGAGTCGCCCTACTCAGATTGGTGTGTACTGCACCGTCGTGTCTTTTCGGCCATGCCGACACCTTCCGCCGCCGATTCGACATGTTGAATCTGTAGGCTGTCGGCCAAAGGCCGTCGGCCAAATAAATCACTCTGATTGGCTGTTCAGCTTAGCGAATCAGTGCATGAGAAGCAAAACGGAAGTGAGGGACCCAAACAAACTATTAAGAAGGCAAATCTGAGATTTCATTTAACTCCAGCTCTCGACACAGGTTCGGGAAAGCCCCATGAGCTTCTCGCTGTAGAGCAGTGACGTGCGGTGAGGTTCATGGCTGGTGAGGCACTGACTCTTTCAGAGTCAGATTTACAAATATTATATTTTGACCTTAATCGAAATATTCGGCTATTTTCAAAAGCTTTTTTAGTCTGATGCTTCAATTCATTTTAGGCAGACCATTCAACAAAAGGATACCCAACATCTAAATATTGGATTGTTCTTTCTTAGTAAGATCCCATTTTCATTACAATTGTTGTCTTACCTTGACTTGAAGAGGAAGTCCATGCTATCCTTCTGGACAACAATCTCTATTACTTTTTTGTAAAAGTCCTCCTTATCTTCCTGTAATTTGAAAAGTCTAGCTTGTTGTTTGTGTCTACCGTCTCTGCGTAGAATAACAGTAGCAACAAGAACCTGTGGGCTCATGTGCGCCCCCGTCAGTGCGGCAGAGGTTATGGCTGCCTCCCCTGGTGCTTTTTTCATTGCCGTTGTATGATGAGACCAGCGAGCCTAAATATCATATATACGTGAAATAAGTTATTTAGAGACTATGGATGGCGAGGATAAATGTAATAAAGGGATCTACAAACATTACATTGGTGACATACAGTGAGATGGTAACA
>NW_011363306.1:0-3599 GCF_000735185.1 Notothenia coriiceps | reverse complement strand
TGTCACCCATTGAGCATGTTTGGGATGCTCTGGATCGGCGTATACGACAGCGTGTTCCAGTTCCTACCAATATCCAGCAACTTCGCACAGCCATTGAAGAGGAGTGGACCAACATTCCACAGGCCACAATCAACAACCTGATCAACTCTATGCGAAGGAGATGGGTGACATGTTAGGGTTAGGGTTTAACCCCAGGGTTTTCGGACCCCCCCCAGACCCCCCCAATAAAGCAAAACTGCACGTTTCAGAGTAGCCTTTTATTGTGGCCAGCCTAAGGCACACCTGTGCAATAATCATGCTGTCTAATCAGCATCTGGATATCACCTGTGAGGTGGGATGGATTATCTCGGCAAAGGAAAGTGCTCGTTATCACAGATTTTTTCAGATTTGTGAACAATATTTGAGAGAAATGGTTATTTTGTGTATATAGAAAATGTTTTAGATCTTTGAGTTCATCTCATGAAAAATGGGAGCAAAAACAAAAGTGTTGCATTTATATTTTTGTTCAGTGTAAGATCTGTTGAAAAACTTGTTTATGATGCTAACATGTTTTAGTCAGCAGCAGGATAATCTCCAAATATTGAAACCAATTGTTTGATTTTTGAAGCTTAAATGGATCACCAAAGTAAAAAGCTAACGTCAGGCTATAAAAACCACATGACAGTCGCATGACTTCACGTCACTGTCGCTAAGCAAAAGACAGACCGGTTAGCTGCATGATGACTTTCAGACAATTAGCCACTTGTTAGCGAGCGCTGATTTATGTACCTTTTTTTTAAAGCTTCAGATTGGGTGTTGTATATCTTGTATAACAAAATGTGAAAATCTCGTAAGCTTGTATAAATCACAGACCTTATTTCTGGGATTTAAACAAAAACACATTCAAAGAAACGCTGTCTTCGAGACAAGGGAATCGGGTTTAGGGTTTTAGGACTCATTCCTCCACCACTCTATACCTGTAAAATGATTGGTCTTCCGAGATGTATTAAGATGTTGAACCTCTTATTTTAGCACCATATTTGCTAAGCAACAGCATGTTAGCATTGTCAGTGTGATGGCTGTAGTATGGCTGTCAGGACATCGTTTTGATATGTTTTATCCTTGATAATGTGGCATGTTGAACTTTGATGTTTTATCTGCACGGGTGCATTATTTATTTATACTTATAGTATTGGGTCAGTAAAACAAGAATTCTGAGATAAAGTTAATTCAGAACACTATAATAATGTCAGAAAAAAACATTTTATACTTAAAAATGTATATTAAATGTAAATAACCAATAATTTAAGGGAATCTAGAGGCCTATTACAGTATCTCACATAATCTAGCAAATCATCACTATCCTACATGCTGGCCTGCTAGCTTACATTTACACTGATTTTGTAGATGTTTTATTGAGCAGAATGATATCCACATATTAACACCACCATCATTTTAAAAGCGTTAATGCAATTGCCAGAAGTAAATAGCCAACGGAATGCTATAAACTCCTCAGAGGATTTCACGTCACTGCCGCTAGGATAAAGTTGGACTTGGGTTGGGAGTGATGACATGCTAACGAATTTCCTGGTTTAGGACTCATTCCTGCACCACTCTATCACACAGGCATATGTCTTCATATCCGAGCGTCTAACATGAATAGTACCTTCACCTAGTGGGGAGTCAAAAATACATTTAATTCTGTATGCTTAAAATCAGAGTTGATTCAATATATTTGTTATGCAAACAGTGGGATCTGCTTTGCATGTAGTCCCTGTAACATCCAAAATCATCACTCTATTTTTGGCACAATTTGAGCAGCTGGCAGGAACATGTATGTAACATAATAATCAGAAATTAATAATGTATTTTTGAGAATCAACACAGTAAAATAAATCATTATATCAGTAAGTGTAGCAATACTTTCTTATAGCTTAGATTGATGGGGCAGATTGACTGGAATTGTAGCAGGCTTTTGGTCTGTGGTCCACCCGCTGCATTTAAACACAACCTGGTTTCCAACCCCCTAACTTGGTTGTCATGAAGGAGATTCAGCTACCCCGGTCTCAAATCTCTTTAGTCCCACTTCTTTTTCTGCACTGATCCCATTCACACAGTCCACATCCCCACGGGGCATCCACCGCCTGGTGACCCAGTTTTCCTCTTCTGAAAGCTTTTGGTTTGAAGGCATATTTCAGTTTTTAATCAATCTGTAATAGATAAAGAGTTTTTAAATATTTAGAGCAAGTATGTCCGGATTTACCCATGTTTCCTGATTGATGTACCAATTAGATCTTTGGTCTGCTTTATGTTCATACGTCATTGGCAAATAGGAGCATCTTGTACCTTTTTACAATATGTACATACAATGCGCTTCTTCCTTTTTTATTGTACTGCATCAGTGAGCTTTCCGACCTGAGCTGAACTGAATGAGCAATAACGGAGGAGATGCAGAACAACACTAGCACAAAGTGAGCTCCGTCGTGCCAAGGGCTCAGGCATCTATAATTAAAACGGAATCTGCAGAACAATGAGGCTCAGTCCAGACTGTTGCAGGCAACGTGGAATCAAAACTCTCTAAAAGGAAGGGTGTGTAACTTGACCTGAGGCAGCAAAGCAGCCCCAAACCATGATGCTCCCTCCACCATATTTCACAGTTGGGATGAGGTTTTGATGTTGGTGTGCTGTGCCTTTCCACACATAGCGTTGTGTGTTCCTTCCAAACAACTCAACTTTGGTTTCATCTGTCCACAGAATATTTTGCGAACATCCAGGTGCTCTTTTGCAAACTTCAAACGTGCAGCAATGTTTTTTCTGGACAGCAGTGGCTTCCTCTATTTTATGAACAACTTATGCAGAAATCCAGGTAATTCCAAAGTGTTCACATACTTTTTCTTGCAACTGTATACTGCAGTGTTAATGCCACTCTAATGCCCTTCAGAATCCATGTAAAATATGCAAAGAAATATGTCTAGTGATGACTTCTGTAATTGTGTTTGCCATGACATGCTTAAAGGGGACCTATCATGTAAAATGCACTTTTGTACGTCTTTTATACATGAATATGTGTCCCCGGTGTGTCAGGGAAGTCGCCAAGTGTCAGAAAACACAACCCTCTCTCTTTTCCTCTGTACCAAAATCTCTAAAAACAGGGCTTCAACGGATCTGATACAGACTGATACAGATTTGAAAATAGTCTGACGTCAGTGACGAGGAGCTCCGCCTATATGGCCAACTCTCTACCAATCAGGGGAATGAGAGGTTGCCATGGCATGGTAACAGCATGGTAACATGACACTCGTAACTCGGCCCCCTCCTTTGCAGGGGGGTGTGGTCAGCTGCAGCGCATGCAAAGACGGGTGGAGGAGAGCGAAATGGAGCAAAATGAGGCATGGCTAAAATGCATGATCTGTTTGGTATTTTGAAAAACAAAACGTATAAATATACCTTTTTTATATAGGTATGGCCCTACAATATATTATTCAAATATAGCATGATAGGTCCCCTTTAAGATTCAGCTTCAAACTAATTTCCCCACTGAGAAAGAACATTTTGTACAGACAGTAATGCAAGTGCCAACAGGTTCCTCTTGGTAGAGGAAATTATTACATTAGCTCGAA
>NW_011363305.1:0-4546 GCF_000735185.1 Notothenia coriiceps | reverse complement strand
CTTGAGTAAAAGTAGAAGTACTCAGATCTTGTACTTGGGTAAAAGTAGAAGTACTCAGATCTTGTACTTGGGTAGAAGTAGAAGTAGAAGACTCCTCTAGACAGATTTTTTTTTTGAAATTTTACTCTCAGTGCCGATAATTCCCACAGCCTCTGAACGCAGCAGCAGACCGTTATATTTTCAGCATTTTGGGGCAAATGTAATCTTTTTATTTTGTATTTAGTTGATTAAATTATTATGAATTATTTGATATCAAAGATTATAATTGAAAAATAGTAAAAGGCACACTCAAAAGTTATAAGGGGTCATATTATACAGTTTCTTATTAGTATAAAAGTGCCTTTACTGTGAAATGCTTCCATAATAAGTCAACTTTATTGCCAATCTACTGTGCGCGAGGGAGGTCGAAATGCTGTTTCTCAGGAGTATTACAAGTTAACAAATCTAAACATACCAACCACCGACCTGCATAAATGATAACACAATCTCAAACTAATGACTTAATCTTACAAATTAATGATTAAGAATCTCAAAAATAATGTGTCAATGTTACAAAAATAATGACTAAGTATTGCGAAACGATGACTGAGTTTCTCGAAACAAAGAGTAAATAGCTAAATAGAGTGTGAAATGTGTCTTAACATTAATTACCTAGTATCTAATATGTTTCTTGTTTAATTCGTACTACAAACTTTATTGCTGTTTTTAACACAAGGCTCAGATCTATTTTACTTTTTTAAGGGGATCGTGGGGCCAAGCGTTCAAGACAGAGAAAAAACAAACTGCTTCTTAACTCTGAGTGCCCATATTCCCCACAGCCCATGAACGCAGCAGCAGCATCACATTTCATAATTTGTTTTTCTTTTAGATTTATACAAAATATCACTTAATATTACGAAAGAATGTCCTAATATTACAAACAAATGACATAAAAAAAAAAAAAATTACTTAACATTCCAAAAGAATGACTTAATATCTCAAAGTAATGGCTAAGTACCTAACATATGTCTTAATATCACAAAATAATGATGTAATATTACAAAACAAAGAGTTACCAGCTTAAAAAGAGTGTTACATATGTCTTAAAATAATTCCCTAGTATCCAATATGTTTCTTGTTTCTTTGTACTACAACGAAAGGCTCAGTTTTTAGTTTTTTTTAAACGACGATGGCTGCCAAGCGTCATCAAGACAGAGGGGGAAACAAGCTGCATCTTACCTCTGAGTGCCCATAATCCCCACAGCCCATGAACGCGGCAGAAGCAGCAGTAGACTGGGTGAAGATGGCGGACTGTATACGTGTTCCTCTGCTCCTTCTTCTCCTCTGCATCATCTCCTCTTTGCATCCAATTCAATGCCAAATCAACCCAGTCCAAGTCAAGGTCCCCGGGAACCCCGACCCGAATGCCCCTCTTCCCCCCGGGGTTCCAGTGGAGAGGCTCCCGGTACCGGAGAGGATCCCCGGTGGAGGGGCCTCGCTGCCTCGAAAACGCTCCTCTACCGGCTGGAAACTGTCCGAAGAGGGGGTCTGCAAGGAGGATTTGACCCGGTTATGCCCCAAACACTCCTGGAACAACAACCTGGCCGTATTGGAGTGTCTCCAGGACAAGAAGGAGGTGAGGTGTTGTTTGTTAGCGGGGACAGGGTGCTGTGTTTTCGGGGAGATCGCTTGGGTGTGCCTTGGTGGAAAGAACCAGTTAGCATGTTAGCTGTTAGCCGCTCTTCTGTGATGGAACGTCACGCCAAAGTGTGCCTGGAAAACCAGCATTTTAATAGTTATACTTGAATATTTAACGTGACACGCACTGCAGGGGAAAAAGGAAACATATATTTAGAGTCACCAGGGTCCACTCTTTAATTCGGCTTGATTAAACACCACGAAACCCTTGTATATTCTTTACATCTTGCACGTTTTTGAATCGTTGTCGAGGCATATAAACACATGATATGCAAGCCGCGAGCGCTTCTATGATGGAACATCACGCAAAAGTTTGCTTGGAAAACCAGCATTTAAATAGTTATACTGTCTTTTTTTTTTATATGACACGCACTGTAGGGGAACAACTTATATTTTAGAATCAGCAGAGTCAACTGTTTAATTCGGCTTGATTAAGCACCACGAAAGGCTGTTTTAACACTCGCAGTTACTAGTAACTTTGTACACATAAACACACGATATGCTGATATTAGCCAGCCGCGAGTTCTCCCGTGATGGAACGTCACGGCAAAGTGTTCTTGGAAAACCAGCATTTTAATAGTTATACTGTCTTATTTAATATGACACGCACTGTAGGGGAAACACGAAACATATATTTAGATTCACCAGAGTCCACTCTTTCATTCGGCTTGATTAAACATCACGATAACCTTGTATATTCTTTACAACTTGCAAGTTTTTGAATCGTGTTGCCTCATATTTCCTGTCTCTGAGGCATCTATTGTACTTTTAACCTAAACACATTACATGCTGATTTGGTATGCAGTGTTACTAATCTACACACTATTTTACTATCAACATTTGGTCCGCACTGACAAACGACAACACCAAAATCATCTTACATGTATTAAAAAACAGGCTTCAATAGTAAACATTGTAATATAATAATTGGAAAAGATCAATTTTGCATAACCAGTCATTTTACTTTTGATATTTCTAGCTGATAGCACTTTATATTTATCTGAAATAGTCCATTGTGCTGAATGATTATTTTTACTCAAGCCACATGGTGAAATCGGGGCTTTTACTCGTGTTTAAAGACGGTAATAATTCTACTTTTACTTAAGTAAAGCAGTACTTCTCCCAACACTGATTACCTATAATTACAGCGTTTCCTTTTAATTAAAGACTGCAGTCATACACAGCAGTTAGCTCTACTACCTTGTCCGTGACACTTAAATAAAGTTGTTATTGACTGTGTTGGGGTAGGCTGTTATCACGTTAAAGTGAAGCAGAGAGATTAAACCCATTTGATTGTCTGCAGGGACTCTCCTTTTCTCCCCTGGGAAAGGTCACCAGGGCCCGAGGCACCACCGGAGTTTCCAGTCACTAAGGTTTTTAGGGTAGTAAATGTTGTCCAGACATGTTTAGGCAACACAAGATGAGAGAGACAGATAAAGGTCTTCTTCCGTGTTCGATGCTTCTGCAAATAAACCTACCATGTGACTCACTTCTGTAGAACAACGATTTGTCAAGTCTTACACTGGATAAATACATATATGTTTCTTTACTCTTTGCAAATACTGAATTTGCATATGCACAAGTATTGTAAAAGTTGGGCTTCTCGATTTTAAGAACAATCTCTTAAGGATAAAAGAATTTGCATTTTATTATCCGATATTCAAAAGTACTCTGTTCTCCCGTTCATGATGCTTTCAGTCAACTTCAATCCAACCAATAGCTTGTGAAGCAACGATAGTTATATTTTAAAGTGCACGTTTGTACTTAAATTCTCTTTTAACTAAATAAAAAAAATGTCTGAGTGCAATTTCGCAATATGGCAATTCACAACATGACTTCCAGAATATATTCTTGCGCAACCCTAGCTTAAAGTGATCTAACCTCTGATCAAAATAAACGTTATTTGGTTTCAAAATAATCAACAACTTTTACTCTAGGACCGCAACTAATCCGTTAATAATTTAGACGTTCTTTTTACTCCCAACATGTTTATGAAAAAGTCTTATCTGTCTATTTATTGGCAAAACACACATATAGCCTCATTACGTTTAACCGAGGGAAAGCTGCATGGAAGCAGCAACATTTGAGCATGTTTGTAACGCAGAGCAGTTTATATTTTGTCCGTTGACTAACCGAAACCCACCTATCGTTTGACACCCATTCTACTTATTTATACACAATAAAAACGCAATTTGGTGCACATACACCCCTCATATACCCCCTTAACTAATACGTGAAACAAAGCAAAGGCAGGAAAGGCCTCCATTAGAGCAGCTGCACGGAGACGCAACGTTTGGGCATTTCTTACTCATGCATGACGGGGAATATTTGCCATGAAGGACTAAGGATTCGTCAGCCTTTCTACCGGTTTCTCAAGTACATCTTAAGTTGAACAACGGAGACTTTTTGGTTTTGTTCACACACATCTTCACACTGAGAGAGTCTGTTCACGGAGATTCCAGATCCACTGGTAGTTGTTTGAGGAAGGTGGAGGATGACTCAATATTTACACACTGAGGTGTGTGTGTGTGTGTGTGTGTGTGTGTGTGTGTGTGTGTGTGTGTGTGTGTGTGTGTGTGTGTGTGTGTGTGTGTGTGTGTGTGTGTGTGTGTGTGTGTGTGTGTGTGTGTGTGTTATGCTCATCTGTAGCCTTGTGTGTGTGTCTGCTCATCTGTAGCCTGTTACAGTTATTGTCTCATTATACCGCTCTGTGAATGAATACAAGTATATATATATATAAGTCATCATGAACACAGTCCTGCCCGTCAGACAGACTGTGACTCCGCCTCCTGTCAGACCAGGAGGCGGAGTCACAGTTTTACATGTTTCTCTGCGCTCTCTCCAATAAAATACCCAATATTAACGGTGT
>NW_011363304.1:0-4396 GCF_000735185.1 Notothenia coriiceps | reverse complement strand
TGTGTGTGTGTGTGTGTGTGTGTGTGTGTGTGTGTGTGTGTGTGTGTGTGTGTGTGTGTGTGTGTGTGTGTGTGTGTGTGTGTGTGTGTGTGTGACATGCAAACAAAGGAAAGGGTAAACCAACCAAACCAAAGTCTATTTGTTGAGAAAGCGCAGCAAAGAGAGAGGGAGACTAGAGCTACTGCAGGAGGTGAAGTAGCTCAGCACACTGAGCAGAGATTCATCTTATTAGTGACCTGCAGGTGAGAGGCAGAGACACTCAATGATGTCACCCGCAGGGGCATCACACACTCAATAGCCCAACACAGTCATTTTCTAATAGTACATAATTATGTTTTATAATCTGCAATACATTTTGCACCAATCAAACCTGTGTGTCCCTCTCTGCCTGCTGGGGACAGGAGAGAGGAAGTGGAGATAAACCTTCATTTGTTCAAGCTTTCCTGTTCAAGATGGATGAGAAAAATAAGTTCAACTTTAGGAATTGACAAGACGATCAGGAGTCATCATTGACATCATGCGTATACAAGGGATGTTGGGGGTCTCAGACATGCCTCTACCTTTGTCTCTTTGCACGTTATATTGCAAAACACGGAGTCAGAAGGTGGTAGTAGTCAGACCAAGATGCCACACACGGCTGTTTGGGATGTTTTTGTCTGCCCAACAATTTCCTGTATACTGTTAACCAGATTCAGCAGGAAATGGATGCAACTTTGGTGTGCTTCAGAAAGACAACATCACGCAGTTCTTAACTAAATCTGTGGACTGTATTTTTATCATCTCTTGGATTAGCTTGTGAATTAATTGAGATAAAAAGTTTGATATGGTAAATTTGCCCTGGAAGTAGCTCCAATTCTCTATCATGTTTTTAAACCACAACAGGGGTTACAGGTAATAGTATATTGATAGATCTCTATTAACTTTTACATTAAAAAAAACAATAAAATAGAGTAAGTGTAATGATCCGCATCGACTTTCCTCTTCACACTCAACCCAAAGACCCTTCCTCAAGCTCTGGCTACTACATCTAAAATGTACAATTTTAAAGTTATGTAAAAACAATTATATAAATAAATACATTTAAAAAATGAATAAAAAATAGGTTTCAATATAAATTGAAAAGAGAAAAAATAGGCAAGCAGAACGAAATGTCAAACTGTTCCTCAAAGAAAACCATTTGAATCAGAATATTGCAGATGAATAAACTGACCTATGAGGGGAAATGGCTGCTTTGGATCACCGCTACCTAGATCGAAAAACAGTGTCAGGCTTCCAGACTTCACTCAATCAAAGCTGTTTATCAGTAGGCGTGCACATACGTATGTGGGTAATAAATATACCATGTACTGTTACCACAACATTGTGATGTTTCCTGTCCCTCCTTTTTGCCTCAGAGGGGAAGAGTAAGAAGGAGAAGGGAGCCCCCATCCAGAGGAGCACAGAGACCGGCATGGCGGTAGAGCTGACCCGGAACATGAGCCGGCAGCCCAGCAGGGAGTCCACCAACGGCAGCATGAACAGCTGCACCTCAGAGGGGAAGTCAGTAACCACACACTTCCTGCTTCATCATCATCATCATCATCATCATCATCATCAGCCACCTAAACAGCCTGTTCACAGACTAAAGTAGTGCATAGTGCATAATCCATCCATATGTACAGTTTACTGCAGGGGTGTCCAACTCAATTTCAACTCGGCCCACATTAGCATCACGGTTGCACTCAAAGGGCCAGTTTTATATATAAGACTATATAAGAATAAATATATAAATATTTAATATATATAAAATAATGTAGTATATAACATTATTGCCTCTGCATTGGATTATTATCTGATAGTAATAACTTCATAATTAACTACGTCTGAAAGCAGAAGTCTAGGGCAAACAATTGCAAGTCTCTTCAGTGCGCATCTCACAAAATGATTTAAAAAGAAAAGCCAAATTCTGGAAAAATCAAAAAAAATAAGGGAAATTTTGAAAAAAAGTCAAATTCAGAGAAAAAAGTCTAATTTGAGATGCATTGTGGGACATGTAGTTTATGGACAATGTGCTTCTGTAAAGCGGCATTTAACCGTATAATAAACATATTATATTCTTTGCAAGCTCTTGTGGGGCCACATAAAATGAAGTTGCGGGCCTTGAGTTTGATACCCCTGGTTTACTGCATACTAAATTATGAAGTATGTAATTAGCAGCAGAATGTTCAGGCGACAGTAAACTCAGGCAAAACATCTTCTCTGCATCACATGACTATCAATTATATGGCCATATCAATCCCATTATCCTATCGATCAACCCCCAGAATTAATTATATTAGTCAAGAAAACTCTCCTGGTGACTTCTTTCCTCAATCTGACAACATGTACCCTCCCTCATCGACCTTGAAGCGCCTCAGTTGCAGCACCGTGCTGCTGGTGTGGCAACCCAGGTGAATGAGGGAGGGGTACATGTTGTCAGATTGAGGAACAATTCACCAGGAGAGTTTCTTACCACTTATCACTCTCCAATATTCCTAATTATTTAATTCAATAGAAGAACCACAATATGTTAGTTTGAAGTTTGGACGCAGCCCAGTTTCGATTACAGTCACTCTCCACATCTTTCTCTTATCATTTTCTTACTTAATTTTATTATTTTTTATCTATTCAATGTGTAATTAGGCTACATTTTTGATATACCGTATATTCTTTTTTGTTGGATTCAAACAGAAAATGTTACACTGGTGACAGCCCTATAATAAAGTATGTGGATGTGACAGTGAAGTTTGGATGGCAGCATGTTCAGAGGTTTTATATCGAGCAGTGTGTGTCATGTGACAGTAAACACAATGTGATATAATGAGCACATTGTTCAAAGAAACGGACTCAGTGGGGCGATGATAAACACAAACTTTGACTGAATCAAATTAAAGCTGTAGTGTTTTCTGTGATGGATTCTCTCGCTTGGGCAGTTTCCGAGATGTTTTCATGCTGTAAATAATGACTGGCAGCAGATTGAGCTGACTGGTCCTTTCCTGATGTGTAATCCTGTCTCTGTGTTCTCTGTGTTAGTTTGATCTTCCCTGGAGTCAACCTGGGAGCCAGTAGTCAGTTCAGTGACTTCCTGGACGGCCTGGGACCGGCTCAGCTAGTGGGGCGGCAAACTCTGGCTACACCTGCAATAGGTAAGATACTGATGATTAAAAACAGCATCTTTCTTTTCCCTTATTTTATTATAAAATATTTTCATTTTAGTTTTTAATTAAGTATTATTATCAATCGTACATTTCCCTAATTGTTTTAGTGTTTGTTTGGGATTTATTTCATTAGGACTGAGAAGCTGGGTTGTGATTGGTGCCCAGTTTGAGCTCAATGGATACAAACATATGCATATACAGTTGGGCAAAAAAGTATTTATTCAGCCACCAATTGTGCTAGTTCTCCCACTTAAAAAGATGAGAGAGGCCTGTAATTTTCATCCTAGGTATACCTCAACTATGAGGGACAAAATGAGAAAAACAAATCCAGAAAATCACATTGTCTGATTTTTAAAGAATTTATTTGCAAATTATGGTGGAAAATAAGTATTTGGTCAATAACAAAAGTTCATCTCAATACTTTGTTATATACCCTTATATACGTTTTCTGTAAGTCTTCACAAGGTTTTCACACTGTTGCTGGTATTTTGGCCCATTCCTCCATGCAGATCTCCTCTAGAGCAGTGATGTTTTGGGGCTGTTGCTGGGCAACACGGCCTCTAAACTCCCTCCAAAGATTTTCTATGGGGTTGAGATCTGGAGACTGGCTAGGCCACTCCAGCACCTTGAAATGCTTCTTACGAAGCCACTCCTTCGTTGCCCGGGCGGTGTGTTTGGGATCATTGTCATGCTGAAAGACCCAGCCACGTTTCATCTTCAATGCCCTTGCTGATGGAAGGAGGTTGTCACTCAAAATCTCACGATACATGGCCCCATTCATTCTTTCCTTTACACGGATCAGTCGTCCTGGTCCCTTTGCAGAAAAACAGCCCCAAAGCATGATGTTTCCACCCCCATGTTTCACAGTAGGTATGGTGTTCTTTGGATGCAACTCAGCATTCTTTCTCCTCCAAACACGTCTAGTTGAGTTTTTACCAAAAAGTTCTATTTTGGTTTCATCTGACCATATGACATTCTCCCAATCCTCTTCTGGATAATCTAAATGCTCTCTAGCAAACTTCAGACGGGCCTGGACATGTACTGGCTTAAGCAGGGGGACACGTCTGGCACTGCAGGATTTGAGTCCCTGGCGGCGTAGTGTGTTACTGATGGTAGCCTTTGTTACTTTGGTCCCAGCTCTCTGCAGGTCATTGACTAGGTCCCCCCGTGTGGTTCTGGGATTTTTGCTCACCGTTCTTGTGATCATTTTGACCCCACGG
>NW_011363303.1:0-10883 GCF_000735185.1 Notothenia coriiceps | reverse complement strand
TAAAAAGATCGATTAAGTTAAGATAATAAGCTATCAGCAACAGAACAGGCACACGGGATACCCGGAGATGACAACAACAACCGGAAGTTACAACATGCTTACCGCAATAGTGGTCCCATCAGAAGATAATGTGGTGTTTTTACGTTGTTGCAGGTACTGTTGCATACGTACTGTTGCATACGTAAAGGATCTGGATACTTCTTCCAACACTACTCTATTCATCTAGATAACTTGATTTAACTTGCTTATGTTTCATCTTCATATTCCAGGTTTTCTCCAAGTTACTAGCTTAAATGTCTTGTGCGTCATTAATGTTAAGACAATATATTTCTGCATGTTTATCTTACTTGGAAAAAACATTGCCGGTGACAACAGTTAACTAAGTTTAACTGAAAATCTATGAAGTTATTCATGCCCTTTTAAACCTAATCAATAATAATATAAATACAAGTTTAACATATAAACCTCAAGAGATTTCCAACTCATGGTGTACTTTCTCATAGATCTTAATAAAGCTGGGAAGATGTCCATAATAGGTATTGAAATGTCTTAAAGGATGACGTACAGATCATTATTTAGTCTGCAAGAATGGTGTATCAGAAAATCTTTCCTTAATTTAACTCCTGAAAGTGCACGTTCCTGCAATTTAGATCATAAAATTATGACCAATGAAGCTCCTTTTTCATAATAAAGGTGTGTTTGGTACTTTCAGCCGTGTGAAAACATTTTTTAAATGTTGTCCTGGGTTTAATAACTCATTTCCTGAAAGCATTTACATCTATAAGATCTACCTCAGGCCAGAAAGAAGGTATTTAATTATCTCCAATCACTATCAGTGGCTTGTATGCAAACAGCCGGGAAATAGAAACAATATATCATTACATGAATAATAACATATGATTCAATCAACACAGTTTAATGAACATGGTAGTACACAATAATCCCATCAGCTACAAATCAAAACAAACATTATACATGATTATTATTCTTAGTTGCAGATAATTATTTTTACAACACTGTCACCGGAAAGTCTTAATATGCGTTTTGATAAAGAACCTTCCTTTTTATTAATTGGGATGACTACCATGTGTATATAATGTTATACCATGAAATATAATAAACCAATAAACTGTAATGACTGGATTTGTTATTTTTTTTGACTTTTTGGGAATCTGAAATAAAGATTGTATTTAGGTTTTTTTAGCCATCATTGAATAATTTTAAAACTACTTTTGTATGCTGGCTGTATATTAATACAAAGCTGTAGTATAACAACCTTACATTATTATTTTTTGAAAAGGCCTGAAAAACAGTTTTCTCTAAATAAAAAAGGACTTGGACTTGAGCCTCTTAACTTGGAAATACTTGCTAACTTTCCCTAAACCTAAAGACTAAAAAGTATTTGATATGTTATTTAACAAATGTGCCACTAATAAATTCACGTTAATTATTTATTTACAGGATCATAACGTTAATGCTGGAGGTCGTGTTATTAGCCATTTTCATTAGGCTGCACTGTGTGATATAGCCACCAAGGGGAGCTCTGTTATAAGTAAAGAAATGTATACACACGCTGATGTTAGTAAAAGAAAAAGGGAGGACATCGTTTGTTATCTTTGAAGGCACATTAATACAATAATCCGGTTTCTGTATTTCTCCAACTTGTCCCTTTTTTCTTTTTAGTACCAGTTTAGTTTTGTCCATATTTAAGATTAAACTGCAGGTTGAAGCAGGAAGTTATTCAATGTTCATTAAAAGACAGCACACATATATTTGTTTGTTTTGGATTCCTCTGTAATACCTCAAAGAGTCTTAAGGAAAGACACCAAAAAAATATCTTTCTGATTAAAAAAAAAACTTTAATCAAGCCAATATAACCTTTATTTGTTTCTGTATGTCAGTCTTTTTTTCGCACATATCTTTATCACAATGGATCCTTTATTAAAAAGTTTAAATTAATTCAGAAATTCAAAATGTTAATGAATGATATTAAAACTCCGAATGTTGTCCCAAATATTAATGGACACTATTTCATGTTTTAGATTCTAATTGTTCTGTTTTCCTGGGTGATTTTTCATGTATTGTTGGAGGAAGCCTAGGTTTGTATTGCCAACGACTGCGTCACTTTATTTCTTGTGAAGAAGATAATAAAGAACTTGAAACTAATCCACCTTAAAAGCAAAAAAAGAAATATCAGTCGACCTTTAAAATGAAAACATAGGGGGCTCGGTTGAGTGACGTTTCTCCCGCTAATTGGCTGTATTTTCTGGCATGCAGATGAGGGGGGTGGGCTCGTGGAAACGAGTAGCTGACGTCATTTCCCCTATTCGCATAGAGTGAAACAAACATGGCGATAGAGTCGAGTGGTCGGGGGTTTACGCTAACTTTATTCGTGTTTTCTTGTGTTTTTGCGGGCAGGCAAGCCCTGGAGGCGCCGGCGGAGACAAGACTCGGCCCCCGGATACTCGGCATGAGGCTGGAGAGGAGCGACACGCCGGCCGGGACCACCGAAAGAGGGGTTATTCAGGTGACCGAGGGCAGCTACACCCTCTTCAGGTTCTACGGGCTCCGCTTGCGCTCAAACAGCTCTGCTCTCATCAAGTTTATGGAACTTTACTCCAGCGATAAAGAGGATGATAGTTTCGGCGCCATCATGCACCCCTTCAATAGGACTTGTCCGGAGCACACGAAGGATATAGAAGTGAAGGGGTCCATGGTTGTAACCAACCAAAACACCTCCGGGGTGGTCAGCCTCTTTATCAAGGAGCTCCGCAAGAGCGAGGCGGTAAAGGTGTTCGGCTTGTGTGTCCGCGACACCCAGGAGAAGGAGGAGACGTGGTACCTGCTGGACGATGAGGACGCCAGGCTGCGGGTGGTGGAAGTGGCGAAGTCCTTATTGCCTGTCTGGCTGCAGGTGATCCTCATAGCCTTCCTGCTGGTGCTATCCGGCATGTTCAGCGGGCTCAACCTTGGGCTGATGGCGCTGGACCCGATGGAGCTCCGCATCGTGCAGAGCTGCGGCACCGAGAAGGAGAAGAAGTATGCGCGGAAGATCGAGCCCATCCGCAGGAAGGGAAACTACTTACTGTGCTCGCTGCTCCTGGGAAACGTCCTGGTCAACACCACCCTCACCATCCTCCTGGACGACCTCACCAAGTCCGGGATCGGCGCTGTAGTCGCCTCCACCATCGGCATCGTTATTTTCGGGGAGATCGTCCCGCAGTCGCTGTGCTCCAGGCACGGTTTAGCAGTCGGGGCGAACACCATCATGGTCACCAAGTTGTTCATGCTGCTAACTTTCCCTCTGTCGTGGCCCATCAGCAAGCTCCTGGACTGCGTGCTGGGCCAGGAGATCGGCACCGTGTACAACCGGGAGAAGCTGGTGGGGATGCTGAAGGTCACCGAGCCGTACAACGACCTGGTGAAAGAGGAGCTCAACATGATCCAGGGTGCGCTGGAGCTCAGGACTAAAACCGTGGAGGATGCCATGACAGCTGTCGGAAACTGCTTCATGATGCAATGCGACGCCGTGTTGGACTTCAACACCATGTCGGAGATCATGGAGAGCGGATACACGAGGATACCTGTGTACGAGCACGAGCGCTCCAACATCGTGGACATCCTGTATGTGAAGGACCTGGCTTTTGTGGACCCGGACGACTGCACCACACTGAAGACCATCACCAAGTTTTACAACCACCCGGTGCACTTCGTCTTCCACGACACCAAGCTGGACTCCATGCTGGAGGAGTTCAAGAAAGGTTTGTGGACATCTTGTCATGTGGTCATGCAAGTTAGAGTAGGGGGTGCACAACATCAAATACTGTGGTGGTGGGCCAGGACAGGCAGAGGCAGCCGAAGGTCTCACTTTGAGAAAAATAAGCAACACTACTGCATAAAGTCCTGTATTTATAATCTTACTAAAGTATATTTAAAGTACCAAAAGCTAAATTAACAATCATACGCTATAAACCGTTTCAGAATTATGTTTATTATTAGATTATAAGTGTCACAAATACAAACAAACTTTTAGCAGCTGCAGTATAACCTTAATCACCTGCTGCTGTGTAGTAACCCATAACATATACAATTTATAAAAATAAATAGGTCAATATGTCAATCATCAGTTGATTTTAGTGTTGTATTACAAATAATCTCAATGTGCAAAGAAACCAAAGCTGCCACCTAAACGCAGGGGAGTAAAAAGTGCACCATTTGCCTCCAAACTGTAGCTTACATATATAAAATACAAAGGGAAAAACTCAAGCAAAGAACAACTGTGTTCAAGTTATACTGAAACCCAGTACATGTTGTACTTAGTTACTTCCCACCTATGAAAGTATTTGTGGTCCGGAGAGTCAGGTGTAACTATTTTATATTTGCTTTGAGTGACAGAACCGTGCTGTTTATTTTTGACACAGTATTTGGTTAGTCAGGATACTCCCACAGGTTGTTTTGAGGCTTAACTTAGTAGTAGTGTTATACGCTTACTTAACAACTCTTCCTGTTTGGCGGATGTCTTACCATTTCCTCCTTTTTTGTATTGATCGTGATGGGTAAAACACAAAAAGCAGCTCCAGCTGTGTTCATCCTTTTTTAGCGATCATTCGGTCTGTATTATCAAGCAGTAGAGCTGAGTTTGACCTTTTTTGTGGAGCAGGTCAAACAATAACATACATTCTAGTCTTGGGGATTAGTCATTTGTGAATGTATCCTTCCTGCAACAGGGTAAAAGAAAGAAAACATTTGGTCTTTTATGCTGTTGCTCTTATCGAGTGTCACAATGATGTTCAGTGTAATGAGACGGCTGTGTTTACTATGTGCATCGAGCATTTTAATAGAAGGTCAACTGTCCGTTAGTCCCTCTTGTGTTTTGAGTATTTGATGTCATGGTCATACACGTTTTTAAATTCTCTGAGGTTCAGGAGTGATTCGTACTCAAGTTGCCATATATATTATATTCAACCTGTAGTAGACATTGTTGGAAGGATTACAAAGGGAGAAAGCATGTTTAGTTCCTACAGAGTGAGGGAAAGCATTGTTGCTATAGACTAAAGCTGTGTTTTTGACAAAAGTGACTCGGCTGAGAAGCGGTAATGAGGGTTTGTCAAAAATCAAATGTAGCCTCTGTCTTGTTTTTGTGTAGTATCAAAAACACTTCCCTGTTTTACTTCTCTCTTCTTACCCTGCTGCTTTTCCTCTTTCAAAACACACACACTTTCACAAATGTGCACGCTCCCTCTCTCAAGAGGCCGTACACACACTGACGCCATCCCCCGCAGGGATATCTTTTTCCTTTTCTCAGGCTTCTCATCTCAAGGTCACAGACAGTAGACACTCTTGCTGTGTCTATAACTCAGCACAATGAGGAATAAGCGATTGTGTTTCTGTGTCCGCTCTGGCATCCTACTGTAAGACGTGAAGGTAAAACCTCAATGAACTTGGTCGGCAGCGTGATTTGTTTAATACCAAATATGATTGGCTGAAAAAAGAGAACCGTATCAGATCTACGGCTTTAAATTGTCTTTGAGTCGTGTTGTGGCTGTGGTGCGCAGCGCTGTGTGACATTTGGCCAAGAAACGTCTCTGCGGCTCTTCTTAGTAGGCTTGGCTGGCAAGGTGGGAGGCTTTGGCAACAAACTGCAGTGCACACACACACGCACACGCACACGCACACGCACACGCACACATAGGGCTACAGAGGGAGTTAAAAACATTCCATGTTTGCTCAAAGCTCGGCAGATAGATGAACTTCAAACAGTTATGAGAATAGTTGGTGTGTATGAGGGTTATGGCAACTTTGAAAGACCTCCGCCTCTTGTTGCTGGTGGGCAGATATATACGGAAAAAGATTTTGAAGACTACGGAGCCCTGGAGGGTTCATAGAGAGAAAAATAAATAAAACGAGGCCACGTTTTATTAATTCGTGTGCACGATATACTTTCTCGTGTGCACGAGAAACTTTCTTATGGTTAGACACATCGAACTGCCCGATTATTACGCCATATTATTAGTTTTATGAAGAAGATGTCCGGTCGCCAGGGCGTGTGTGTGTGTATGTTTGTGTGTCTGTGTGTGTGGGCATTTGTTTTCAGAAGATATTATGATAGTGGCGTTCGTTCCGGTGCACTCCGACAGCATTTAGCACTAGCCTACATCGAGATTAAGATTAAACGAGCTTCTTTCACTTGGGAATACACATGGAGTTAGTCAGATGTGTGTAAATTACTGTTCATGGTCATTTGAAAACAAAGGCCGGTGTCGGGCACACACATACACCGAACACTAAAATTAAGTCCGATTTTGAAATATATCTCAAATAATGTATGCACTGCCATTTCCCCACATAAACATAACAGTCTGCAATGAAACGGTTGTCTCCTGTGCGCTCCACTTCCTACTTGGCGCACCGGTAACTTTCTTGCGCGAACGAAAAAGTATCTTGTGCGCATGAGAAAATATATTGTGCGCACGAATGAATAAAACGTGGCCTCGTTTTATTTATTTATCTCTATGAACCCTCCAGGGCTCCGTAGAAGACCTTAAAGTAGTAGTGAATATTCTCATGAGAAATACTGTCAGGAAAAAAGGATTTGCCGTTTTAACAAAATCATATTTATTATGAGTTCATGTTCTAGGACACTTAGTTGACTTGAGATGCAAGAATTCTATTATTTGTTGAATATTAAAAAGACACTGTAGACACATTTTAAACCTTTATAAACATTAGGACTCAATGGGTGTTGCTGCAAATGGCAACTGCTCGATGTGTTCCCAGTTCAGAAGGTGTGCACAAATAGAGCACAAGAGTTCTTGTAAAATTGTAAAACTTAAGTGCCATCAAACCGGCTCTGGTGCTGGTAAATATGTAAATGGTAGCTCAAAATCAACACTTTTAAGTTGAATATCATTACAGTGGCATACATGCATTCCATCTTGCAGCCCAATGTTACCCTTTTTTGTACAGCCAGTCATAAAGCCAGTACCATATATTTCATGTGAAGGGGGCATCCACTCCAAAGAGATATAACACCTTGTTTAAATCTAGGAAATAATCATCTAAGAACTGTTATTACAGGTTATTATCTTCTACAGCAGCATATTTTGGAAGAATTAGCTATGTCAGAGAATAACTTTGGATGCCTTATTTTTCTTATCTAACTGTATAACATGTACATGTATGATGATTATTTTACTTGTACAATGTATTTAGTCGACAGGGTTGATATTCAACTGTGTCCTTGTGAAGTCTCTCCTAGCTGGTAGCATGTGCTTCTATTTCCTGCATTAAATATATATTGGGGCTGTCAAACAATTACAAATTTTAATCAGATTAATCACACCTTAAAAATTAATTAATCATAATTAATCACCATTCGAACTATGTCCAAATTATGCCATTTCTTTATGTATATTGTTGTGGGAATGGAAAGATAAATGAAAGAAGGCGGATATATCCACTTAACATACAGTATGTATGTATGTATGTATGTATGTATGTTTATTATAACATTGTTCTGTGTGTCAAAATGAAAGACAGCCCACACACCTATCAATCATCAAACCGTGGGGTCTTATTTCATTACGTGTTGATTTCTATCAACATGTTGTATCGATGTATATAGAATGTACTACAGCAAAAGTATTCTCCATCGGGATTTCCTGCAACAACACCACGCCGTTATCTTGATTCTTATTGGCCAGAAGACATTATCAAAGATGTTCTATTGAGAAGACGATCACTACGTGACAAAAGTTTTCAAAACCGTTTCTGGTCTTCGGTATTTCCAGACAAGTGGCTACTGAAATCAATCTTACTAACTGCTGTCTGTGCAATTTACTCCGCGCGAGTTGGCGGACTTTATTTTGCTTACTTTAACATCATTGTTCATGGTGGGGCTAAGCCATTTCTTGGTATGGCTGTAGCCCAGCCATACCCTGACCGCAAATACCTAATTCCTTCCGTCTACTTGGATCCGAAATTCGGGTGGCAAAATGCCTTGCCAAAAATGGGGTGGCAAGGCATTTTTCTGAGATGGCAGCTGCCACCCCGTGCCACCCCGTAGAACCGCCACTGCGACACAGACCATGTGGTTACCCAGTGTCTGATCAAAATGTGACATGTAAGAGCTCATAAAGCAGGGCAGATGCCAATGTGGTGAGCCTGCTGTGGGGTGTTACTCTGCTATAAATCCTCAGCTATCTGACAAGGTGCAGGCTTCAGGATATATGTCTCCTATAAATTCAGAGCACCGGACGACGTTCACCAGTGTTATCACCATGTCCGCCCATCCATCAGGCCCCTGACCACAACCTATGTGTTCACCTTGTCAAAGAAAAAGGAAAAGTAATTTGACCTAATTTCAGGCTTTTCTGAGACCTGGAAGAGCCAATATGTGACAGATGATTACTGACATAGGACCTATAGACTTAAATTACAGGTCAGACTCAGTCAATGACAGACTGCCTGCACATAGACACGCCTCAGTCATGTGTGAGTCAGAGGTTCACACAGGAAATGACATGCTTGTAGGTGAAAGCTGACAGCAGGAGTTTATGATGTCAACACAGCTGAGGTCTGATTTAAAAATAAATTCTTCAAAGCTAAATGAAAAATCTGCATTGTTTACATGCATCTTTCACTAAGTTTAATTTCAAGGCTTTTAGAGCTGCAATGATATCAAACTTTGTTGGGTTTATCTTGAGAAAATATAAGCTCAGAAATAACCAAAACAACCTGGTTATATCTGTTAAAGTTACGGTCCCTGGGTCCTCTTTAACAGCTCAACTACTTATTTACTATTTATGTACACTGTTTCGGTGTCTCAAATATAACTAGATGGCACTCAGTGGTAGCTGGCCTGTGTTTCTTAAAGCACCAAAAACTACATTTGATCTTTTGACAATCCCAGTGCTGACTAGTTCCATTCTATTAAAAAGAAGGATGATAACTCCAACACTCAGCAACTCACAGCAAAACGCGTAATATTAATGTTGTGCTGAACTGTCCCTTCAAATTCTTAAAAATCTTACAATTCCATGCTGCTCTGCTCTTACCTGTCACGACACCAATTTGTGTTACAAGACAGAAAAGTTTTTTTTGTCTTTTTGAGTTATGCAGAAAAACAATAACATTTTGCTCTAGCTGTTAGTCAGATTTGGTCTCTTTCTGATTACATGTGTTGTTGCAGGTGAGCAGTGGAGGAGGAGAGGCTCAGGAAGCTGCTGGGGATCGAGCTGCCGCATGTCACCCTCAGCCTCATCACCCCCTCCTCCATCTGACAGCCCCCCTGTCCCCCGCTGCTTCCCCCCTGCCCGATGCCTGCGCTGCCTCCCTGCCTCTGTCGGCCTGCCCCCCCTGCCACACACACTGTAGCTGCTGGCACAAGGTAGGAGGGAACACACAGGGTTTAGTGGGCTATGTTCATATTTATCAATAAAGCAAGTTTAATGATTCCAAAAAATAGTAACGAAAAAAGGGTTTCCTTGATAGGTCATAGGTGGTTCTGGTTAGATCTTTTGTTATTCATAATTGGTTGCATTTGTGTTGTTCTTGAAATGGACAACGGAGCAAACGTGGTTGTGTCACAGTGAAAGGAACCCCAACGCCACAGCTGATTTTAAAATAACCAGACTTTTTTCTGTGTCCTTAGCAACAGTCTGCTATCTTGAAAGAGCAGACCACTCAATGTCCAAATTGACCAATCAAAATCAAGTATTAAACAAAGCCTTGTTATATTGAATATATTATATAATCATTTATGAGAAATTGTATAATTATGACTGAAATAGCATTTTTGAAGCTGTCATATAAATGGCTTCATCGGTATCTTTTATAATTGAATTGTCATCATTGCCAGATTTAATAATTACCAACAACATCTGTCTCTGGCCTGCTCCATTCACAAAACAATATGATTTCTTGGAGAAGCTTCTTTTCAACAACAGATTCACTGTTCTAATGCTTCTCTGTGATTGGCTCAGCTGCTTTAGAGAGATAAGTCCTGTGATGTGATCATAGACTGTATATATAAATGGACGTAGTGTCCGTGACGTCACCCATAGGAGTTGCTGAGAAGCCTAAAATAGGCGGAGTCGGCCACTGCCGTCTCGACAGCGACATCAGAGTCTAACTCCCGCCTGCTCCAGCCTGATCTAAATAAGGAGAGGGGTCTGCCTGCAGGCCTGCACTCTCAGGACAGTTCCGGTGTAGGCTGCACTCTCAGGACACCTGCACTGTCAGTACAGGAAGTGACGATTCTGACGAACACGTTTTTTCCCTGCCCCCCGAAAGACTCGTTTGATGGAAGTTTTCAAATCACAATGGAGACTCATCACGGAGGTGATGAGTCCGCCCACCGTGCACTTTGGGTCGGCCTTGGTCAAGCCCTTTTGACCCCCCCAGCCTGGTTCTCGTAAAAGTTGACTTAGCCATTTTTCACTCAAATGACACCATGGAGGAATGTAACGGGAGTTGACAGAGGACTCTGCCCGCCTCACGAGTGCCACTTTTTTTTCACTTTTCCCCAGTTTTATTATTATTTTTTGGCTATTTCACCCGGTTTCTACCGGGGACACTGCCCGGTCTCGGGTGTCCCCCCACGGCCTGTGTCCAGCCCCCCCCCCCACTCATCCATATATTAACGGATTTTGACAATTTTTGTTGCATTTTTCTCCTCTCCTCTCACTGATCGTATGGCAAACGCGACCCACTGTCTCCGCGCCGGCCCGGCCTAGTGCCGGTTTTGCGGTCGGTTCCTCCGAACTGCGGGTTCGACTCTGATGGCCGGGAGGGTGTGCTGCGTTGGGGTGGGGGACTTCCCCCAATCTGCGTGTCTCTTCCTTCCCGGGCCGGCCGATATGAAGCATGACCAAGACGCACCG
>NW_011363302.1:0-2734 GCF_000735185.1 Notothenia coriiceps | reverse complement strand
GCTTCAGTCCACTGTCTTTGAAGCTCCCCCAAATTCTGGAAGCGACTCTTCTTCACAATGCTGTTAAGGCTGCGGTCATCTCTCTCGGTTGTGCAGCGTTTCCTGCCACATTTCCCCCTTCCAACAGACTTTTTGTGGATGTGCTTTGAAACTGCACTCTGTGAACAGCTTGCTCTTTGAGAAATTTCTTTTTGTGTCTTACCCTCCTGATGGAGGGTGTCAATGACGGTCCTCTGGACAGCAGTCAGATCAGCAGTCTTCCCCATACTTGTGATTTAGTTTACTGAACCAAGCTGAGTGTTTTTCAAGGCTCAGGAAACCCTTGCAGGTGTTTCGAGTTAATTAGACGATTCAAGTGATTCGTTGAACACCCTACTAGTATACTTTTTCATGATATTCTAATATTTAGAGATAGGATATTTGAGTTTTCTTAAGCTGTATGCCATAATCAGCAATATTAAAATAATAAAAGGCTTGCAATATTTCAGTTGATTTGTAATGAATCCAGAATGTATGACATTTTTGTTTTTTTAATTGCATTACAGAAAATAAAGAACTTTATCACAATATTCTAATTTTCTGAGACAGTCCTGTATGATACAAACCTAGCTCCTGTCCCAGAGATGGCAAATAAACATTTACAGAGATGATAATTAGTCTCTTGAGAGGGGCTCTTCCACCCACATAGAATGTGCAAATTGTTACAAGACCACGGAAACTTTTATTACAATATAAAAAAACGATTTGTTGTTTCATTACATGTCGCATAAGAGATCTTTGTGCAGGGCATTTTCACCCTGCAGACTTTTTCATATCACAATTCCTTTATTAGGAATTTACATAACACGTAGTTTAACATTTATCAGAAATACTTTAACAATTAATGACAACAATTGAGCGAGGTGGGTGGAAGTTTGAAGTGACTTTAGTAGGGTAAATAAAACACCAGTTGTAGCATTTTTTATTTGAGTTCAGCACTACATGAGTCGGTGTTATATTACTTTATTTCAGACAGTTTTGAGTTCAAGTGCAGCCAGCTGACTGAAGCATAACATCCTGTACTTCCTTTATTTATGTCTGCTAAAGTTCAATCTTGGACTTAATCTTAGGTTTAATTGTGGACTGAACTTCACATCTCTTTGGGTCTCTACAGCAAACTGCTCACAGGATGTTGGGAGGAAGCATATTCATCACAACCCAGGGTGCTACACAGAGAAAGGTGTCAAAGGGGAGTTCACCAACAATGCATGGACATATTGCTTTGGACATAACCGTTGTAATACTGTATTAACAATGTATAGGAAGGTTGAAACCTATTATCGCCACAATATTTGTTTTCTAAAAAAGGAATAACTTAAGCTAGTTTTCATTAGCTGGGGATCCCTGGTAGTTCCTCGAAACCACTGGAGGTTACTGACACTAAAACTGGAATGTTATGGCGCTTTTCCACTGCAGGGCCTCGCTCGGCTTAGTACGGTATAGTTAGGCCTCGTTAGGCCTTGTTAGGCCTGACTCACTTTATGCTTCGTTTCCATTACAGTTTAGTAGCTTGGGCAGTAACTATAGTAACACAGTGTAGGCGGAGCCATCTTCAATGCGAAACACAAAACCAACACAGCCGTTAGCTCTTAGCACTCAGAGCTCACAGCTCCTCATATCTGTTCAGAAACTAGACAAAAGTTAAACAAGTACAAACCACAGACTGTCTGTGTCATGGCGAATACAGTCGCTGGCTTATTTATGTCTGTAGGCCGTTGTTATGAGTGTGGAGTGAGCATATACAACGTTAGCTTAGCCGATCTCCATTCAGAAAACACGCATTTTAAAAAGGTTTTTTGCCTGCCGTCTGTCTGCAGACTTGGCAAAACATTAATTCATGGTTTTTACTAACCGGTATCAGTATGTTGTTACTTCGGCATCATTTCGAAACGTGTATTACAATTAAATCACGGTCAAATATGTTCATTTAGTTGTAGTTGTAGCCCCCTTGCCAGCGATTCTCTCTCTAGTTTAGCATACTCAGCCCGACTCAGCCTGGTTGTTGGCCCGGAAAGAACCTCGATTTTATGGGGCCAGAAAAACTGTGAAATAGTACCTGCTAGCCGGAACTACACCAAGTGGAAACACAAACAAATGCGGGCCCTGCACGTGGAAATGCGCCATAACAGGAGAGGAAAGTTCCTCCCGTTAGATTTGGCCATTGTTTATTTTGGCTGTTGTTTTTTCCCCTTAAACCTGATTGCTTGGATATGAAGATGTAGCAACATCAAAAGAACACTTCAGAAGAAGAGTTCATAAAAGGTTGGAAAATGAACAGCAGTAAACACAACAGTGGGTCAAAGGTAAGGTGGTGTTCAGTGTCATAGGACATTTCTGTTTCTTAATACAACATTCAGGTGTGTTTGCTTTTCCAGTCCGATTTATTTTTGTTTATTTGGCTTCACACTAACCAACTGCATTACAGCAGACATTCAGGTGGTGCAGGTGATCAGGTTGAACAGGAAGTGTGTTAACAATCTGTGACACTTGTTCTAGTAAAGCAAGGTTGCCACATCCAGAGATATCAGAAAGTGCATTGGGGGTTAAACTGTTATAACAAGCCCAACTAGTCCCAGATCCTGGAGTTGTTAGTTAGTACTCACTCTGATCCAGCAGCCATATCTGAGTAAGACGTTTCAGGTGTGGTGACTCCCAGCGCGATTACTATGCTCATGACGTCCGGCACAGCGAAGCG
>NW_011363301.1:0-4926 GCF_000735185.1 Notothenia coriiceps | reverse complement strand
CATTTCTGTCTATCAGTGGATGGTCCGGATTTCAAGCTCTGCTTTAATAGTTGGTCTCTAGATTTAATTAAATTCCTGCATTGTGGATTCAGCCAGGGAAGATGATGTTCCTTCCTGTCCCTAAGGCACCCTCTCCTTGAGAAGGAAGACATTGTATCATTAATTTGAGATACAAACAGATCACTGTTTTCACCAATATCTTCAGAGGACAGAGTGTCCCCCCAATCAATCCTTTTCACTGCATCCATAAAACGTTGTTGCAGGTTTTTGGGGATGAAGCGAGAAACCAAGGCAGGGGTTTTAGGTGTGGTCATGAACCTTTTTTTGTGAGTTTCCTGGTAAAAAGAATGAGATTATGGTCAGAAAGACCAGTCAGTAAGTTGTAGGTTTTAACTATTCTGTCAGCTTTGTTAGTAAATACTAAATCTATCATAGTCTTGGAGGTTTTGGTTATTCTAGTCGCTTGATCCATTAGTTGTATTAAGTTGTGTTTATCTGTGATCCGTTTTAAGCTCTTTCTATTTTGTTTGTCATTCCAGTTTATGTTAAAGTCTCCTAAAATGATTAACTCTTTGTTGGAGTCACAGGAATTCAGCAGGAGTATTACCTGATCATAAAAATCCACCTTAGGGGTGGGTTGTCGATACAGGCAAATCATGGTGAGGGACATTTCCTCAGAAAGTGTGATTTCCACACCAACACAATCAAATTCTATATGAACCTTTTTCGGACCACTGATTTATTTATTTTGGTGACGATCCGACCTCCATGCTGCTACTCTGGTTCAAACTGCATCCACCAAACAATGAGTTATCTCGACCTCCCCAAAATAACCAAAATCTGACACGGTGTGAGATGTCTTTTTTAGCTGTTCTGTCGTCATTTCCTGCTATCTTCTTCATAAAGTCAGTCAAAATGAATGAATGAATGAATGGGCGTTTCTTTGACTATTTATAGGTAAATATGGGCGTTACGTGAAGCCCGCAAAAGCTGCACCGCATTTTGAGTCGATTGTGATTTATAAAAGGGAAACCGGCATAGGGAGTGCAGTACGCAAGTCCTGCGCCGGTACACAGTCTTTTATGAATCGTAAAGTGTCTGTGCGTATTTATTTGCTTTGTCCTACGTAAGCAACCTTCCCACGTCAATCCTACGCAAGGCTTTATAAATGAGGCCCAAGCCAAAGAAAAGCCATGCTGCAGTGGAAAAACGCCATTAGAGATGTCCCGCTACTTAGCCAGTCAGGTACAATGTGTTGGAGCGCGAGTCAATAGGAGTGCGAGTGTTACATAGTGTTGTCACTATGTTTGTGAGAGAAACTCCCTCTGAAGCGAACACAGGGATTTTAGCCTTTGTAGACCATTTACACACAACATGCACAAAAAGCTACATAACACACTACAGGAAAGGAACATTATCTATACAGTGAAATGGTCTGTATTTGTTTTGTTTTCCTGTCATGTAGCCTAAACTGATGTTTACTCTTTGTAACCAACTGCTGGAATGACACACACAGAGTTCCTGTTGAATAACCTTTTATTACAGCACACAAAATAAAAACATCACATGAAGGAAAACTCTGTCTCTCCTCACTGAGAACAAGGACAAAGGTAAAGCAAGGATTCCTTTGGATATCAAATGTACCCTCTCTCCACTTCTGTGGAAGGCAAGAAAAACTATCGCACATTTTATATTCCTATTGAAATAATCATTGACATTCAAGCAGTGTTATGTAAAGTCTTGGTGCGTGCCATTATAGCAGAAATGCTCCAGATCAAAGCATGTTTTCAGTATTGAGTTTTGTGTTGGATCTGAATCCATTACATTCACAGACACTTTCATTATTCTCTCACAGGAGATTAGGTGACACATTATACATTATATTAACAGGCTTTTAATTTAAAGCCTTGATTCTCATAGCATATTGTACCACTTTTTACAGCCCTGTTACATTTATATACAACTCATTTGCAACAACAAATCAGTTTGTATATGGAAAGTTATGCTGCCTGGAAGTTTCCTATTCAGATAATGAGGAAATGTCAATTAAATAATGTGAGTTAACAAATGGGTGGCAAGGTGTTGCTACTGAATGTAAAATGATCGGAACATGAGCAGAAATCTTTAGCTGTATTTAAATATGAAATGTTATACAGATATAACATAATAAATCCTCTTATTTTTCACATCTTAACCATGCAAATGTGGAGAGAAGGTACCAACAGAAGTCACTGAGCTCCTCACACTGCACTCTGTTCACCATGTAAGCAAAAAACGCAGATTCAAACTCTTATTAATTACATATTTACTGTAGGTGTTGCTGCATCACAGTCAACCTCCAGTTCTGACAGACAAACTGCCCTAATATTTTCTTTACAAAATATGCAGTATTTACATTGGCATTTACAAGCAACTTTAAAAAAACAAAACAAAAAAAAAACACCTGAAAGAGGAGCACAGAGCCAAAACATAAACAGTCTTATTATAAAATGTTTGAGATGAGCATCGACCAATTCATTATTGCTGTGCTTTGTGAATATTGGTGGGTTTGAGATTCTTAAGTTTCATTTCACCCTGAGGATCAAAAAGAAAGAATGTAGAATAAAACTGTTCAATATAAATATGTTTTGTATAAAACCACCAATAATATCAGTTGTTTTCTTGTAAGCATGATTCAAGAAGTTTGAGTTGGTTGTAAGACAAAACTGCAGTCAACACAACATAAATATAGTCCTTCACCGCTCAGAGGGAGGCACACTGTCACCTGACACATTCATCAGATTTAACCATGAGGTACAGTCGGTCTGAGGATGTTGACATGTTGGGGAATTTGCAGTTTACAGTCATCTCCACCTGGTAGTAACATGTGCTCTGTATCTGGATAACATCTGATCAGAGACCTGTGCATTTACACCAACAAAAGATGTTCCTATCCCTTAGCAAGGTTGCTACCTGAGGGAAATAACCCAGAAGAACCAAAGGGTCAGCCATGATAAGAGCTGATTGAATTCTCGAGATGATATTAGAGACGCTTCAACTCCTTCATCTCAGGACAATCCTCAAAGAAAAGAAAGTAGATCATGATATCCCATAAAACGTGTTCACAACTGGAACAAATGAAAACAACGTGAAAGACTCTTGAGGAACAGTTTTGACAGACAAGGTAAGAGTGGTGTTCTAACGCCACTGACACCAAAACTAACACCAAACACATGGTATGAGGTCATAAGAGATATAAAGGAGAATTTAAAAGGACTTAGGAGAAGACAACCGCAGTGCTACGAGTATACCAATGCACTGACTTTAGGATACGTTATTATGTGACGGCGGATGTTATTTATTGTTGGACGCCATCATCTCCACTCCTTTATTAAAGCTGCCACTTAAATACTTAAGCTTGCTAGCAATCTGATTTCTTTGGTATTATTACCAGAACCGTTGACACATGGCTGAGATCTGACAACACTTTCAGATGATGTCGGGCTGATCCAATTGCTTTACATTTACACCAAACATATCCAGATACTGAGTGCATGTTAAAACCAGATGTTGGTAATACCTCATGCAAACCCTCCCTATTGTGTATTCTACGACGAAACATCCATACCAGCTCCTTGGAGCTGACCAAACCCAGATGTTTCCGCCCCCATTGCTGCTCTCTGCCATGTGCTGTGTTCAAACACAGTGTCTATGTCAGGACGTTGGCTTAAATGTTCAATATTACGTCAAAAGAAAGACAAACAGCAAGCAAAGCCACTGAGGAGTTCAACATGACTTCCCTTTTTTCATGAACATCAGTCTCTCAAGACGTCATCATCCATTCCTTCATCCATCCATGAGCTCCACACACACACACACACACACACACACACACACACACACACACACGCGCGCACACACAGACACACGCGCACATATAGACAGACAATCAGACGTGTGTGTGTGTGTGTGTGTGTGTGTGTGTGTGTGTGTGTGTGTGTGTGTGTGTGTGTGTGTGTGTGTGTGTGTGTGTGTGTGTGTGTGTGTGTGTGTGTGTGTGTACTGACAGGTATTAGACTATCAGGTATTGTTGTTGCGTCAAAGAAAACATGCCAAACACGGGGGTGAGATACTAATAAACAGACATGAATACAAGCCTCTTTACTACAAAGTGAGCACACACACACGGGAAGGATGAGCAGGGGAAGCGAGGGAGCACCGAAAAGAGAGAGAGAGAGACATAGAAAAAGAGAGAGAAAGAGGGAGAGAGATGTATAAACTGTCAACACTGTCACGGAAAATGGCCCTCAAATTAAGCCGAGCGTGTGGTTCTACAAGGGACTCTGGGAAATTGCCTTTTATCGCTTCCCAAACAATGGACCGTCTGACAGCGTTGCATATGATGACACACACACGCACACACAAACACACACACACACACGTCTGACAGTGCTATGCCCGATAACTCAGCCAGCCGCTATTTACATTATTCCTCCAGCGAGGCTCCCCCTCCCTCTGTCTTCTTCAGCGACTTTTACTGTCCTCGGCAGCCACGCGCTTTCATGTGGTTAATATCATGCAAAATAACAGCTTCTTATTTTCCTGCTAGCTGCCCCCACCCACCTCTCCGCATCCCATCTTTAATGGGGGCTAAGCGCTGTAAGCTGGCTGAGCGGGAGGGCCTCTTATACACACACTACTGTGGTTATCTCTCTTCTCTGTTTATCATTGTTATTAATGCTTCGCCGTAGCCGCGGAGCCCAACACAAGAGCGGAGCAGAGGAGAAAGGGAGAGAGGGATGAAGGGGAGGAAGAAGAAGAGACGGGGCGGTGGAGGGTGGAAGCGCTCCTGTGATGTGATGCTTGTTAAATAAACTGCTATTTACCACCGTGACAGAGAGATTATTTACAAATACGCGCCATTACGCCCCCCCCCCTCCTCGTCTC
>NW_011363300.1:0-3315 GCF_000735185.1 Notothenia coriiceps | reverse complement strand
TGTTGAAGTTAAATGCATCAATCTGGTGCATTTTGAGAGCAACATTAAGGACTAAATCTATGGATACATCTCTCTACACCCATATGAAACAGAACTGTAAACAGATTTACTTTTCTTCAACATTTATTTGAACAGCAAGTGGAGGCAAAAGTGACTGCACCCAAAACAATAAACCTGCTAGCTAACTGTTACTAGCCTAAACTCAGTAACAGAATGTGGGCAACACGTTCTTCTCCACAGCCGCGCGACCTCTGAGTCAGTCGTCACTTCCCCCTTTTCTATCCTACGGGTACAGCATATGTCTGAAAACTTGCGTTTTCCCATTAGCTTCAACAACTGGGTGTAAAGCGACATTCATGTGATGCTATAAAGCAGGGGGTGTCAAACTAAATTTCAACTCGGGCCACATTTGCATCATGGTTGTACTCAAAGGGCCAGTTTTATATATAAGACTATATAAGAATAAATATATAAATATTTAATATGTATAAAATCATTTATTATATAACATTATTTCCTCTGCATTGGATTATTATCGGATAGGTCACTTCATAATTAACTACGTCTGAAAGCAGAAGTCTAGGGCAAACAATTGAAAGTCTCTTCAGTGCGCATGTCACAAAATTATTTGAAAAGAAAAGCCAAATTCTGAAAAAAAAGTAACATTTTGAGAAAAAAAAGTCAAATTCCGGGAAAAAAGTCATATTTGAGATGCATTGTGGGACATGTAGTTTATGGGCAATGTGCTTCTGTAAAGCGGCATGTAACCGTATAATAAACATATTATATTCTTTGCTCTTGTGGGGCCACATGAAATGAAGTCACTGGCCGGATTTGGCCCCCGGGCATTGAGTTTGACACCCCTGCAACAGTTTGTCCCTCAATAACTGTACTGATAGCTGTCCTCTTGAGATGTCACACAATTAAATAGTATCCCACTACACAATAATTACATTCATGCAGACTTCAGCATATTGAAAACTAGCTAGAAAGTGTAATACTTTAATAAAATGTTGTTTAAGTATTTTTTCCACTTTTCAAGACTCTGCTCTGAAGAAAGTGATTAAGTGCACTCCCTTAAATGCATCCATTCCTCTAATGTTGCGTCTTCTAACTAAATCCCTCATGTGAATCTTCTTCTCCTTGCTAAATAAAAAAATAAAAGTCAAGAGGCTCATCCCGCCCAAAAGAATGATAATCACGCTTTTCCTTAGCCACAATCACACAACCAAAACAGAGTTTTTGGTTAACTTTTCAGGAAAGGATCAATTAACATGCTTATCTGGTGTAATAGAAATGAGCAATTAGCATTACTTAGTCTCTCATTAAGTATTACGAGACAGATTTACTGTGTGTAGGTAAGAGTTATGGTCGAGTGGGGATAGAAAACCAGCTGGTGACAGGCTAGAAAATATGCAACAAACATATTTTCACACAACAACCACGCTCGAACGCTCACACATATGAACTCGCACTTTCGGTCTGACTCCCTTTTTTTTTCTTCAAGCATACCGAAAGTGCATGTATTTTTTATTCTGTAAGTGTGACTGCAAGAGCACAATGTGCCTCAACATCTAACGATATATATGTTTTTGTGTAACATTCAAAAGCTTTAGCATAACCGTTAATGATTACACAAACTAAATGATGTAATCCTTCTAAGAGAGCAAACAAAGGAAGCCCTTTTAATCCACTCAATAAAACCCTAATCCTGTCTGTTTATAGACATTTTCTCACAGGCCACAAACAACAAAAACTTTCTTGAAAATGTCATGCAAATGCAAAAATAAAACCGCATGGATTTATAACTGGCGACTTTCTTTTAAAAGAAATCCATGAAATGTTATCTTTATAATTGATAACAATTGGTATAGTCTTAGATTTGCTAAAAAGCTAAAATGCCTACGGAAAGATCCTCCTGGGAAAAGTTTTTTGTTTTTGTTCTGTCCTACACTACAAGTGAAACTAATGGGTTTTCAAACTTGGATTTTAACTTCTATAGTTGCTTTCAATTCAAAGCATTATATTTATACAATCCAGCTAAGCAGTTTATAACCACACAATTTAGTTGCATTAGTGCTTTAGTTTCTTTTAAAATTATTAAAGCATGATTTATGTTGTGCACAGTTTCTTTAGACTTTTCGGCTCGTCAACATTTGATGGCAGATAAACGTCCCCAATGTATTCAAGATCCAGTCCGTGATTTTTAGGAATTGTGTGTCTTAAGCTTCCTTGGTCCTCAGTGTGGAGGATTGTAGGTCTTTTAAGCGGTTCCAAGTTCACATCAAGTCAAAGACATCCTTTGTCTCATCGAACACTAACAGAGTTTTGACACACTGAGGGATAAAATGTTCAAAGTGGAGGTGAGAGCACACATTCATCGCCAGCGATAATAAGACATGCTCTGTAAAACACACATGAAGTAAATATGCAACTGTACTCACTTACACAAACAAAAACCTAAATGCATGTTTACACAGTCACAGACCATAATGTAAATATTGTCAACAAGCTAACAAACTTTCAGCATGCAAAGCACAGGCTCGGAAAAAAAGATCAAAGCGGACCTATTTTGCTTTTTGGGGTTTTCTCTTTACTGGAGTGTGTTAAATAGGTTTGTGTGCATGTTAATGGTCTGCAAAGGCTCAAATCCAAAAGTTTGTTTGTTTGTGTGTTGGTGTGCTCCTGTTGGCTAGCGCACATTGTACATTATAGGCTAAAATGGGGGATCCTCTAAGTGTTTGACTAATCCCAATATAGCCGGTCAGCTAACCCAGGGGTTCCCAAACTTTTCAGCCTGCGACCCCCAAAATAACAGTGCCAGAGACTGGCGACCCCCTGTCGACGGGGGGGGGGGACGGGGGGCTAGTGAATTAATTTCAGGGAATATCTCCGCAATGGAGCGAGTTTAAGTTTCACTTTCGATTGCATGATATAGCCCAGCGCAACACCTTCGTCAAACATGTTGCCACTTGTTTGTACCATTTTCAGGCGATTTGTAATCTGTTCTAGAAAAACGATGTATTTTTTAGGATTTCAAGAAGCATATAGAACAAACAATGGATGTATTTTATGAACATTTATCCATGCTGAAAGTAGATTTAGATGTGTTAGGAGTGAGATATAGATTATTATCTAATATATGCATCTGATGAAGCATTGCATGAAGTCTGTTGATGATCAGAGGCTGTTGTTGGGGCTGCATAAACGTTTTTTTATTTTTGTTTTGTAGGCAGACCATGCAGGCCTCAGAGAGTTAAACTTGGGCCTGCGACCATAGTTTTATTGTATTTTGTTTTGAAAATCCACAGCGGA
>NW_011363299.1:0-2516 GCF_000735185.1 Notothenia coriiceps | reverse complement strand
GAACATCAGCAGGAGAGGACTCTTTAAAGTAGAGACACTACATACTGATATACACCTGAACATCAGCAGGAGAGGACTCTTTAAAGTTGGTCCATTTCAGAATAATATATATGATATGTTTTTGATCATTAAAGTGTTCTCAAAGCTGGTAAAGGTGCAGCTAGTTTGAATGACTTTGTATTCTGCAGGGTAGCTTGTGAATTTACTCCAGGTGGAACTAAAGTCTGATTTAACACTTGATTATATTTCACATCATTCATCCACATCTGAAGAATATGAATACAGTCCCTCAAAGTGTTATTCGGTAGTTCTTCTTAGTTACATCAATGGGTGTCTCCATTATTGTGTCCACCACATCAATAGGCCACACTGTATGGCAGTTTGTCGCTGTGGTCGCTGTGTAGTCAGTGATCTCTACATCAACACATGGCAGTCTTGAATTTATCGAGTGGCGGCCAATCAGAGCCGTCCTTTTAGGGCGAGCCTCCGCCGCGCTCGGCCAATCAGCGCTGCGGAGCAGGACCCCTTGCCTCCAGAGTTGTGCAGCAATGCTTGTCACGTGACGCTTGGAAAAAGGAATGCCAACATGGACCCGTGGCAAGGACGGGATGTGAGCGTGCTACGACAATAACACGACGGAGGAAAACAGAAACGCGGAAAAATAGAAGAACCCCTTCGACGGTGCGGCTCGTTCTCCACCGAGTTACTGCAGCAAATTCACGGTAAGTCGAGCCACATATCCGGGATGCTGCTCGGTTAACAGGAGGAGTATAAATAGATATTTTCAACCGGAGACTCATGAATTCCTATGCGGGCGCAGTTTGCATTCAGGCGGTTTGCCATGTTGTCGAGCGCTCTTTCTGGTAAAAATAGTCATCGAGCGGTGTTTTCTGATTTCAATCCTCATGAGTTTAACACTTCCCCTCGACACACTCACAAACACACACACACTCACTCACACACTAATGGGCAAGTCAGCGCGGGCCGTGTTTACCCAGCTCTGTGTAAAGTGTGTGAGGCCCTGCTTCAACATGTGCCTGCAATCTGACAGCAGCAACACACATCCTGTGGAAGCTAATGGGCATTTCTCACAACTGTTAGCGTGTGTGTTTGGACTTTAGCTCCACATTTGATATCTGCAGACATGAAGGTGAACTACCACTGGTGGCTAACTAACTTAACTTAGAATTTGCATACCTTTTTTGCATTTTTCCATTCAACTTTCCATAATTGTCAATATGTTTTTACCTCTGTGATACATTTTACAGTTCTATTTATACTAGACCAGTGCTAAAACATGTTTTTAATTATATGGAAGATGGCAGTTTATATTTGTATTCCTTTAAAAAAAGTTAATTGTAGTACTTTTCGGGGGAATATTTAATTGATTTTCTAATTTAAAGTTGGGCCTGACCAAAACATGCTTCAACTGAAATACACATATGCTTATTTTCAGGTTCATATTATGTATGTTGTGCCTTTACTGTGACATGTTTAAATGCTTCAAGCTTCAGAAAGCATTTAGTGCAAAAATGATTTGCTCATTAAGAAGATATACCCTATGTAATACACTTTTATGTAGATTATAACACCTAATAATGTAATGATTTCCTGAACATGTAATAACAATTGCACATAACGTGATCGAAAAAGTCCTGTATTGATATTTTAATGACATTATTTACTGATAATGTAATACCTAAGTGTAACCAATGTGAACTGTGGGTGAAAAATGTTACAAGACATTTCCATTAAAGAGGCCCTAGTATGCGTTTGGGGGTTTTCCCTCTACTGTAGTGTGTTGTATAGGTTTCAGTGCATGTAAATGGTCTGCAGAGGCTACAATCCCAAAGTTTCCTTCCAGAACATAGTGACATCACTATGTAACACTCGCTCTTCTATTGGCTAGCACTCACAATAGGCTAAGGAGCAGGAGATCTCTAAGCGATTGACCAATCAGAGCAGACTGGGCTCTGGTTTCAGACAGAGGGTGAAAAAAGGTGCTGCAGCACAGGCAGTATGAGAACAATAAAGAGCGTTTTGAACATTAGAGCATGGAGACATGTCCCAGTAGAGACACTACATACTGATATGAACCTGAACATCAGCAGGAGAGGACTCTTTAAAGTAGAGACACTACATACTGATATAAACCTGAACATCAGCCGGAGAGGACTCTTTAAAGTAGAGACACTACATACTGATATACACCTGAACATCAGCAGGAGAGGACTCTTTAAAGTAGATACACTACATACTGATATACACCTGAACATCAGCAGGAGAGGACTCTTTAAAGTAGAGACACTACATACTGATATACACCTGAACATCAGCAGGAGAGGACTCTTTAAAGTAGAGACACTACATACTGATATACACCTGAACATCAGCAGGAGAGGACTCTTTAAAGTAGAGACACTACATACTGATATACACCTGAACATCAGCAGGAGAGGACTCTTTAAAGTAGAGACACTACATACTGATATACACCTGGACTCTTTAAAGTAGAG
>NW_011363298.1:0-2612 GCF_000735185.1 Notothenia coriiceps | reverse complement strand
CTGCTACTCTTACTACTTTTAAATCCAGGCTGAAGACTTTTCTTTTTGTCGCTGCTTTTAATTCAACTATTCATATCTTAAACTGCAGTATGTAGTGTTTCTACTTTAAAGAGTCCTCTCCTGCTAATGTTCAGGTGTATATCAGTATGTAGTGTCTCTACTTTAAAGAGTCCTCTCCTGCTGATGTTCAGGTGTATATCAGTATGTAGTGTCTCTACTTTAAAGAGTCCTCTCCTGCTGATGTTCAGGTGTATATCAGTATGTAGTGTCTCTACTTTAAAGAGTCCTCTCCTGCTGATGTTCAGGTGTATATCAGTATGTAGTGTCTCTACTTTAAAGAGTCCTCTCCTGCCGATGTTCAGGTGTATATCTGTAGTGTCTCTACTTTAATCCTGTAACTTTTATCCATGTATTTTTTCTTTTAATGTTTATTTTATTAACTTTTCTTTTTAATGACTGATTTTAAATGCCATTTTCTGAATGTCTTTCATTTTTTGTAAAGCACTTTGAATTGCCTTGTGTTGAAAAGTGCTATATAAATAAACTTGCCTTGCCTTGCCTTACATATATGAATGTTTTCTGTGTCTCTCAGCAGCGGGAGAGGTTTCTGCGGCACAGTGACACCGGCCCCGTGGGGGAGTGGCCCTCTCCGGACTCCACCATCTCACCCTCTGGATCCACCAGGGAGGGCAGCAACAGGCCGAGAGCGTGGAGCGTCCGCACCTTCCAGGACCTCCTGCCTCCTCTGCCGCAGCTGCACAAGAAGTGGTGCAGCTGGAACTCCAGCAGCCCCTTCACCAAGCTGGTGGACAGCGTGAGCACAAAAAACAATTTTCATATTACACCGGAGCTGGTCAGAGTTAGATTCAGTTAATTACACCTACTCAATTCGTTTCTAAGGCTTCCCTGTCTTTTTCAATTTGTCAACGGTTGATTTTCTCTTAGTCAACTTTAATTTCTATAGTCAGTTTTGTAATGCTTTTTCAGGCTGAATTACTTATTCATTGAATCTTTTTGGCTGATAAAAACCTTATTAGTCTACTTTAGTATAGATGGTTGAAACTAATTGGAATTAATATAATAAAAACAAGAGATCCCTTATCCTCAGCTCTGACCTCTTAGTGTTCAAAATTGCAACACACACAGTCTTTTGACCTCTCTTTCAAACAGACATGCAGTTTTTTTGGTTTAATAGATGCTTTTCTATTTGATAACATTCAATCGAGCTTAATAATTTTTCCTTCACTCTCTTTATGTCTTTATTTTAGTTTTTAACCCTGACCAGTGTGAGGATTATGGATATCAAATATTTAGTGTTTATCTTTACACCCATGCCTTTTTATTCATCGATCTCCTACTTTCCCAGACTCCAACCGGTTTGGCAGCGGACGGGAGAGCGGACCGCGGCAGGAGGATCTTCTCTGACGTTCACCTGGACTCTAAAGCCGACAGCAGCTCCATCTCTGACTCCACCCTGAGCAACGCCTCCTTCCCGCTGTCGCTGCCCGCCCAGAGGCAGCGGCGCCTCAACTCCACCAGCAACCTGCGGCGCTCTCGCTTCACCGGGCCCTGTTTCGGCCTCCTCTCCGGGACACAAGAACCAACAAATCCCTCTGTTGTTGTGGTTCCTCCAACACAAGGTTCCCCGTCTGAACCCAGCTCTGCTTCCTCCACTCAGAGTCAGACAGAGAGCGTGAAGAGGCGCGATTTCCCAGGCGAGAACGACCACATCAGCGTTCAGGTGTTCGCCATCTCCGAGGAGGAGGACCGGCAGCCTCTGGTCTCAGCCGAGCACCTGAACCAGACCTCTGGACCTCTGAATGGGGTGGTGAAGGGGACTTATGAGGGGAAGGGGCCCTCCAGCCTCAGCCCTCAGAGGGTCAGAGCAGAATGGAGGCCGTGGGGAAGCCAGGCATCCGGAGGGGTCGCTCCACTATCTCCCAACTCGAGCAAAAGCAACGACAGCCCGCCGTCCTTCACTCAGTGCACAGTGCCGTGCAGTGTGAACAACCAGATGGGATGACTGGTAAAAAAGAGCAGGGACTCTGAACTCTGTTAGTGAAACATATATAACCTACTTCTTTATATTCCTGAAAAATCTACAAAATGATTACTACGTATACTGTAGCCTCCTGCCGGCAAATATAGTCATCTCACGCTTTCTATTTTTATAAGTTGTACAAAGATGGAATATTATGCTGCTTACTGTACCAAGGCAATGACTGCTGTGGTATTTCGTACGACAGGTGCAAAATATTTCCATTAAGAGAAACGCTCTGCAGTTTCAGAAACCATGCAAATATTAAAACACAAATGTGCCGAAACACATGCAAATGAGGTTGATGTTCACCAACTTGACAACCCGTGCGCTGCGTTTACTAAAAGCGCTGCATAAACGAAACACTGCAAATACAAAACAATGCAAGAAGCTCAAAACACTACGGAAACAGGGACACTGAAAAGTGATGCACACAGCTGGAGCACTTGTTTTATCCTGTCACTGTTGGCAGAGTTTCATTATTGTTAGTGTTTTGTCAGTAGATTTGAAGTTAGCTACGTTAGCAAGCTAGCTTACAGCAGATCAGAATTAATCACATTTTGTTAAAATAAGC
>NW_011363297.1:0-5793 GCF_000735185.1 Notothenia coriiceps | reverse complement strand
AAAGTAAGCTAAGTAGCCAATAGAAGGCTTAGAAGTACAGATAGATGTGGGCTCACTATTTGGCAAGCAACCGGTCACAGTCGCCCTGTTTATCTCATGTCTTATAAAAGCTTATTAAGGATTTATAAAGTGTTCACAACCTAATTAATTAATTAATTACAAACTATTCGTAAACCCTTTATAAGGGTAGTCTTATTGTAAAGTGCTACCCATTTTCCTAACCCTGCTACGCCGGCCATAATGTCCCTTTACCCGCATAGCGCAATTTATCACTCTCACCCGCGCATGCGCACTAGCTGCCTCCTTTACTGGAGTTACAACTTGGGCAGCGAGTGGGGAAACTGTACGATCAACATTACGTGGCTGTGTGGGTGTGTGGAAAGAAGAGACACTTAAAACTGGAATACATTTTATCTTTTTTTTATTTTGAAAAGAAGACTTTGAAACCAGTGGGTCAAACAGGGAGGAGGCGGGATTCGCCCTTGCGTCCTGGCCGGAGAAATCACCTCTCTCCGCCGGGACGCTTCCTCCCACCGTCAGTCCAATCCTGGAGGACGAAGCTCCCCTCCCGGTACCCCTTTGCTGTGGCGCAGCGGGGGCCGGAGCGGGGCCAGAGCAGGGGCCGCAGCAGGAGCCGCAGCGGAAGCGCAGCAAAATACTTGAATATCTTATCCATATGTACAAGCCTCTCGCGGTCACGCGACAGCGGGGGCAGGGGCCTTCTCTCCTCTGCCCACCCGGCTGTCGGAAGCAGATGGGCCGCTAGGCTTTCCTCCAGCGGGGGCACACCGGGACACTCCGTGTCCGAGTGGATTCCAGCCCAAGTAGCCACCGGAGCCTTCATTCTCAGTGGCTGCCACCACGTGGCCTCCGAACACCACTGGACATCTGGCAGTGGGGGGTGAAACGAAGGCCGGCTGTGCTGGACGGGCCGTAAAAGCCCTGACGCAGGCGGCTCACCGGCCTCTGTGGCAACGGTGAGGGGAGCGTTACAAAGTCTGCTGAGAAGCCCTGTCGTGCAGACCCGCTCTGCTGATGGCCTTCCTGACAGTCACCGGAGATCTCGGACGACGAGGTGTCCTCATCATTGTCCCTCTCTCCGACGCTCGGACCCGTCCGGCGTTGAGATGGCGAATGCGCAGAGCACTCCCTGCTCGAGCTCCTCAATCTCCATCACGTCGAGCTCTGGGTCCTCCACCGGCGAGACGCAGCACCCCTCAAACAGCGCCGACCTCTGATGGCGACTGGAGCGAGGAATCAATCGACAGGCGCTGCAAACTGCAGTCGGAGCTAGGTTAGCCGCCGCGTGGTCGGACCCCAGAACTCGATACACCGTGCATGGGGGTCGATGGAGCCCGGACACAAAGGACAGGGGCGCTCCACAGATGAGTCCATTGTCCGTAGGTTTCTTGAAAAATATTTTCTTTGTCCGTCTCTCTTCACTCAGTTACTACAATGCTGCTTAGCTGAAGAGAAAGGGATAGCAATGAGGAGCCGAGGCCGCCTCTTATGCAATGAGGTGCGCGTGCATACAGGTAAGCCCGCCCAGGGGCCGGCCACTTCTATGGAAGTCTCAGTGAAGGAATGCGCACATGAATAGGATACATGGGAGTACCCATAGAGTCCAGTAGAGGGCGGAGCCTGTGAGAGATATAACCCATCATCAGTTGGACCAAAGCACATAAAACTATTGGCCAATAATGCTTGGACTAAAAATGGGAACAAGATTGCTTCTGATACTTAAATATTGTGTCATTACTATAGATATGTCACAATCCTGGTGTTGGTCCTTTTGGGTTTCCTGTTATATTTTGTAGAACCCTCTACTTTTTTTCTTTAAATTCCTGTCTTTGTGTTTTCCTGCCTTTTGTGATTGTCTGCCCCGCCCTGCTTCTTTCCACCTGTGTGTTTTTACCTTTCTGAACCTTCTGAACCTTTTCTGACCTTTTTGTGTTGCCTACCTTTCACAGCTGTGTCTTGTTTTGTCATAAGTATTGTGAGTACACAGTACTGTATATGCCCGTCTTTACCAGTGTTCTCTGGCAACATCAGGTAAAACAGACGACAGCCTGGCATGCGTCCCTAGCTGACCATCATTTTACTACTTTGTTCCTCTTGCCATCCCAGTTGATTCCATCTTTAGTTTAGGTGCTTTGTATTATTTTGCCTGGTCCATTGATTTTTAAATCTCGCTTTTTGTTTGTTATACCTGCCTCCCTTTTGTTAATGCATTTTCTTCTGACCTCCTGCTCAAAGCGTGACAGTCCTTAGATTGTGAATAATGTGATAGAAAAGACTAACTTTAAAGTCACTTTTACCAATCAGTCAGATTTCCTTCTAAACGTAACACATAAAATCAATTAACACAGTTACTGGCTCTTTCCACATTTCTTGCTTTCATTGTTGCTCATAATATAAAGATGATGTCCAAAGAGATTCAAGCAGAGAAATATGATAAATAATGGAGCATTTGCAAGTTATCACATCAGTTAGTATGAGTGGTTTGCTGTTTTCTAACATCTAGTGGGTGAAAGCTATTCATACTCATGTCTCTCATGTCTGTGAGAACTTACCACACAATTGTGTGATGTTAGTGTCTGGGAAAATAGTCTGGGAAGCTGAAAGTAATGAGACAGTGAAGGACGATCTCTAGAGTAAAGTGTGCTGAGTGAAGGTGAACCATAACACATTTTCCTACCTGATGAACAGAACACCTGGATGACCCAGAGGCACGCTGCCGCCCTGTTTGCGTGTTGGTCGTTTTTTCTGAGCAGATTCAGAGTCAGCAGCACAGCTCCTGCCTCATCTGCCTTCATACCGATTCGGCGGTCTGTGCAGACACAAATGTAAAAGTATTCATGTACAGTATGTGTAGATTGCAATGTCCAGCTGAAGAGTTCAGAACCAGCTAACCATTTAATGTATTTTATAATCAATATTCATTATTCCTACTGATCCATCCCCGTGATTGGCTCTGTTGGCTTACACACAAAACAAATGTATTGCTCACCTGAAAAGGTTTTAAACTCCTAGTTTTGATGTTACATTATGTTGCTTACCATTTATTTGGAGTAGGAAGAGGAGAAAGTCGCATTATGTTATGTCTAGGTTCCCCTATTACACTAAAGGTGTCTAAATCATGCAATTTGTGTGCACAAATAGTTGGAATCTTTATAATAGGCACATTACTAGAAATGTTTAAGGGTAGATACAAAGTCAACATTATGTGGTGTACATCATCTGAACTCTTGGAGCCTCAGCTCAGCACTGTATGTCAAGTTATTTTAATCATAAATCAGATAAAAGGGCCAAATATCCCTTCAGCAAATATTGTTTGGACAATATCTTGCGGAAGACAATGGAAAGGCATGCTGTGAGTTGGGATCAATAAAGTTTGGGGCATGGGTGGCGAGCACTTCCGTTCTGAAAATACCATATCCTTATTGTCAATATAAGTAATCCTCTGAATGATCTTACTCAGTAGTTTGTGGTTGTAAAGTTTCACGAGGCTGTGAAAATCCGAACACTCAAAACAGCTTTTCTTTTTCAGTGAAGTCAAGTGTCATACCAATGTAATGACCACTATGCGTATTGACATAATTCCACGATACAATACGGCTCATTGGATCCACATGGATATCAACTTTCCATTCATTTACCTTTTCATCCATTCTCACCTCTCTGTCCAACTTTAGCCAGCAGGTGCAGCAGTGGCACCAGGAGGGTGTAGTTGGGACTGAAGCTGCGGGCGGTGGTGACCAGTGCGCTGAGCAAGGCCTCGCTGCCACCCTTACTGATCATATAGTGGATACGACGATCCGTACCTGAACACAGAGAGAGATACTAGAGATACTAGAGCTCAAAACAGCTGAAGTTGGCTTGAAGTGAAGGACAGAGGTCGGACTTCTGAAAGAGTCTGATGGATTTAAATGTTTTCGATGTGTTGATTCTCCTAACCTGGTCCTTCCCACCCATTCTATTACCTGCAGGTCATTCCTCCCTGCTTCATTGACTATTGATTTATTGAATTGCAGTCAAGGGGTTAGACCTAAACTTACCAGCAGACAGAAGTTCATCCAGGACATTGAGAATATTTAAGGTACTCTCCACATCCCCTGCATTCTGTAGAGACAAGAGAACAAAGTAAGAAAGCATATGAAAACTAACACTAAATAACTATTAAACAATAAACCAAAAACCTATGGGAAAAATGCTTTGATGGTAAATGTGAAGAAATAAGAAAACACAAAAGCCTGTTATCAGATAACAAACACAGAAACCAACATGACCCTACACCACTTCAGGAATACTTTGAACAGTGGCGAGCCGTCAGAGCCCCTCTCCGAGGCCTAAGATATTCTACAAAATAATATTTAAAAACATTAAAAATATATATATATTTTTTAAAATATTTTAATAGGTTATATTTTTCATTAGTTTTACCAAAATAACTTGATTTAATTGTATTTAAAATAATATTTCCAAAGAAATAAATCCTTCAAATCTGCCTATTCAGTTTCTGTTGGAATGTGAGGGGTTAAATGAAAGGAGCTCCTTCAGCCGTCTCTGCAAGTTACTGTGAAGATAGGAGCTGTTTGGCGGTCCAGCTATGAATTCACAGAGGGCCCTCTATACACAAGTTATTGAGCCGTTTCCGCTCTACATCCTGAACTCCTCCCTTCGATGCAATGCACTTCCGTTTTGGCGGACTGGGTTTGTTTTGCTAGCTAGCTCCGTTGTGCCGACAAAGCACTGATATCGCAGAGACAAAGAGGATATAACAATTACAACATGAAGAAAAGTGGTTCGGGAACTACGTGTGCGGTAGTTGGTTGCAATCACTCGAGAAAGCACCTGAACGAGTGGTTAGATAGAGAGTGCTACGACCACAAACCAGCACCCAGCACCCAGCCATGTTGTTCATTAAATACAGATAAACACAACAAATACTGCATGCATTGTATTTTTTAATATTATATATGAATATTTTCATAGTGATGTAATTGTGTGGGCTGCTTTTATATTTTAATTTGTAATACCTGTTAGGATTAAACATGTGATCTTCCTTGTTGAAGCCATTTCTTTAGTTTCCTCTAAACAATTAATTCATTCAGTGTTATTTATGTACAGTATGAGCTTAATATGAATGATGAACTGTGTTAAAAGAAATTGTAGCACTCTAAGGAACATATGAAATGCAATAATGCAATAACAGTGCAATAATGAAATTAAATTACATCAAACTTTATTTTCACTCAAACAGTACAGGCACATATGATATATTGCACAGCATAAAGAGATGTAAATTGTGCATTATGTAAACAACAGACAACTGTTGGCTCCTGTGGGCATGACCTAAATAAGGCAGTTTATTTTGGTTTTAAAATGCTGAGATATTTACTGCAGAACTGTAACCTTCCCTCAACAAAATCGTCAACAATTTTCGGGAGCATGAGGGCAAAGTAGAATGTGCGCAGCCTTATGATATGCCCCTGGACAAAGTCTTGGTCGTAGGGTACTTCGATTTCTAGGTGCTCAGTTTTGTTCCAGATCACCAACTTGGAGTGCTGAAGCCCTGTGCAGTGCATCCCAATTTGTACCTGCATATAGTAGCCTTTTGGACCATTGCAGGCAATATGGTAATCTATCCTATTTCCGTTTGCCACAGTTGTGATTTCACAGTTCTTTGTTGCCAAAAATTCTGCAAGTGACTTGTTTCCCAACACAGGTGATTTGATCTCCAACAGAATGTCTTTGTTTATCACTCCATCGGGAGATGCTGCAAGCCACGGA
>NW_011363296.1:0-2889 GCF_000735185.1 Notothenia coriiceps | reverse complement strand
AGGAGGACACTACATACTGATATACACCTGAACATCAGCAGGAGAGGACTCTTTAAAGTAGAGAGACTACATACTGATATATACCTGAACATCAGCAGGAGAGGACTCTTTAAAGTAGAGACACTACATACTGATATAATACTGATATACACCTGAACATCAGCAGGAGAGGACTCTTTAAAGTAGAGACACTACATACTGATATACACCTGAACATCAGCAGGAGAGGACTCTTTAAAGTAGAGACACTACATACTGATATACACCTGAACATCAGCAGGAGAGGACTCTTTAAAGTAGAGACACTACATACTGATATACACCTGAACTACAGCAGGAGAGGACTCTTTAAAGTAGAGACACTACATACTGATATACACCTGAACATCAGCAGGAGAGGACTCTTTAAAGTAGAGACACTACATACTGATATACACCTGAACATCAGCAGGAGAGGACTCTTTAAAGTAGAGACACTACATACTGATATACACCTGAACATCAGCAGGAGAGGACTCTTTAAAGTAGAGACACTACATACTGATATACACCTGAACATCAGCAGGAGGGGACTCTTTAAAGTGTTTGGCTGCAGAGTTTGGACTCAATGACTTGATTGGCTCGCACACAGACTTTCTCAGAAATTCACTAGAACTGTTATGTAATACCAAAAGGGAAAACATGAAGAGATGATGCCAGAGAAAATGACTACTCATCTGGCTCCTGCTCTCCAGTTCTGCTGCAGTCAGCTCACAGATCTGACTAGATACTGTGTTTCCCCAGCTGCTTCTGATTAAAATCGTCTCGTAAAATAAGTGATAATAACATGAAAATCATAAATCCATGAGAAACTAATGATATATTCTCTGACCTTATGAAGTCATGCATTAATGAAAGAATTACATTCTCTGAGATTAGAAAAACCCCTCTCTTCACTTTTTCAAATTATCACGTACATTTCTGAGTTTTTTTCTGGTATTAATCACAGTTTTTACGCAGTTGTAAACATACATTTATAAAATATAAATCCCAGTGCAATGCGAGATAAAACATGTTTGAGTGATTCTTGTGCTTCTGCAGGGCCTCAGAGGCGGAAGAGGTGAAACAGGAGAGGGAGGGACCTCTGGCTCCTCCGGACCTCAGGTACTTCCTCGCTGCTCGTCTTCGCTGCAGTTCAGTGCTTTGACTGCAGGTTCACACTGACCTGGGTATAAAAAGGATCTCTCCTGGACCATCGCGTCTCGAAATGGACATTTTGGAAAATAAATGTCGATGTGGAAGTCCAGAAATAAATACAGATAAACACAAATAAATACAAAATAACAGCAATATATAAAAGATTAGAATTAAAACATTTACTAAAGCATAAAGAGACAACAAGGGAACAGTCATTTCCACGTTTATATAACCAGTGTACACAACAGTGTCCTTAGGTCTGACGGTTTAACGGTATTACTATGATCAAGTGTATATATGTATATATATGTACATGGGCGTGTTTTATTGCTGTGTTGAATTTCATTTTTTCAAGTTTGACATCATTTGTGATTATTCAGGCTGCTGTACTATTCCAGAAAGTCATAAATAATTTGTTTTAATTTATATTTTTCTGAAATTAAACTTGTGTAAACTTTTATTTGGGTAGTTTCAGCACTTCCTGTTCTAAGTCAGTTGTTGTTCTGCAGGGGAGGGCGGGACCAGCTGGAGGCCCGGGGTTACCCGGACGCCGCGGCCCTACTGGACAGAAGGTGTGTGACATCACTTCCTGTTACCTCTCTAGTGATCCAATCAGAGTTGGGGAATTGTGCACTTAAAATACACACATAGAAGGGACTAAGGATAGGAGTCGAGGATAGGAGTCGAGGAGGGGAAATTAGAGGAATGAGAAAGCTTTAATGTATTTACCATGTTTCCTATATGAACACATCAAAGTGTATCTCAATACAATACTTTAGCAGTCATTCATGTGATTACATGCAGGCAGTAGAGTAGTTATAGCATCATTATTATTATTATACATACTATTGTGTATTTATATAAGATAAGATAAGAAGTACTTTATCGTTCCCAATGTGGGAAATGTTTGCGTTGCAGCAGAATAAAAACACAAAGCATTTTACATTAGAGAAATTAAAAGACTAGAAATAAACAATCAAAAATGTAAACATCTCAAATAGAAATACAATAGCATTAAAAAGTAGGAAATAAACATGTTGAAATACTATAATATATCTATGGATGAAACTGGTTTACCCAATATGCTGCTCAATAAAGATTGTTTGAGAACATTCAAAGCTATAATGCAGGAAGATACATTTGACTTAACAACTAACAATGGGATCTTTTATTTTAAATACTGATGTTGTTGTTGTTGTTGTTGTTGTTGCAGGGCCAACCAGGGGAGCTGGGGGTTGAGGGGGACCGAGGGTCAACGGGACCCCAAGGACTGCCGGTGAGGCGCCACACATCGGCCATACGGTGTAAACTGTATTTAGAGTTGAAGGAAGTGAATCTTATTGCCTGTGTGTGTTTCAGAGTCAGGACGGTAGAGACGGGTATGGACCTCCAGGACCAACAGGTGCAGAGGTAAAGCTCATCTCGACCACATTTCCATAAAGAATTCCATAAAACCATTCAAAGAGAACTGGACTGATGCTTATTGAGTATTATTATAAATATAGTGACTCTTGTGGAGTGCTCGTGTTTGATTGGTTGAATCCATGCAACACTACAGTCTACGCATCCAATGAGAAGTCCTCAAATGTACAAATGTAAAATCTTGCCGAGTATATTTGACTAATTTCTAGTCAGAATATGTCGTTACACTTGATATCAGACTTAATAACTGAAGTCTTGTTCTTAGACAAGGCGTCTTAAGCATCTTTTTAA
>NW_011363295.1:0-1633 GCF_000735185.1 Notothenia coriiceps | reverse complement strand
ACGACTTAAAGGACTCATTATGGTATTTAATGTTGAGAGCATATTGTGTGTGAACTAGGTTAGAAACAAGGCCTCACAAACTGTGGAATTAAGAGTGTCAAGGTAAAACGAAAAGGCCATCTTTAGTAGGTTCAGGAAAACTATTCTTCACATTCTCTAAACAAATGAATGGAGCACGAAGATACGATAGCAAATTGGACAAAAGTAAAAACTCCCCTCACACTTGCTATTAAACTAACATGTCAAGTGTTGGTTAATGTAATGCAGGGAACGCGGCCTTGGACACGTGTACGGAAACATATGCGAAAAACGGTTACAACAAAGAATCGGGAAGCTGGTTTATCGTCCTTCACATAGGTCAACCAATAAGGAACGAGAAGTCTTTAGATATAAAAATACAAATACAACGATTGTTTTGCTCCCGAGGTCTGCTTGAACTTTGTTTTCTGTCTTTGAAGAAATAAAGTGATATTGCATCGTACTGTCTGCTTCCAGCGACTTCTGAAACCTGCTACGAAATAAGTTAAAGTGTTGAGAAGGAGGTCCGGACAACAATGTGTGTGTTCTGTCTACACACACCATATGTAAATACAGTATGCTGTAACATTTGTTTGTCATCCCTCCAGTCTGTAACTTGGCTGCCTTCCTATTCAAACCCCTGTGTGCTTCCTGTTTCACAATACAGCGAGCTATTGTGTATTCACGCCGTGTTTTCTACATTGTACACATGCAGTGCATATGGTCCTTGCTCTGTAGGAATAACAGCTCTCCCAGGGCTCTTTGTTTCATCAGCCTATCAGAGCGCTGGATCCTTCGCTGCCTCGCTGAGAGCCTGACTCTCTACACTGTATTAGGCAGCAGACAGATTGAGCCGTGTGTTTTATCTCTGCTCGCATTAAGGCTTCCGTCCATGGAAAACGTCTCGGAGAATTATTCTCCCAACACAGTTGATTGAAAAGGTCTTTTAATGTTCGGAAGGTGAACCAGTGTTGTCTGATTTTTGGAAGGACGTCTCGGAGCAGATTGCTTTCCACGCTTGATGAGTTTCGCATTTGTTTTCATCTTCTCATGAGTGTGAAACCCTCATTAACATGCAGGGTTAAAGAGGCCAATAACTCAATAACTGCCTCAAAAGGTGTATGTTTGTTTGTTTTGTTTGTGTGTGTGTGTGTGTGTGTGTGTGTGTGTGTGTGTGTGTGTGTGTGTGTGTGTGTGTGTGTGTGTGTGTGTGTGTGTGTCATACTTGTCAACCCTCCCGATTTTCGCGGGAGACTCCCGATTTCATTGCCCTCTCCCGGTTTCCTCCCGGGGTCATATTTCTCCCGCATTTCTCCCGATTTCTGACAAAGTCAGATTTACTCAGGACTGTTTCCACTCGGACTTTAATACAGCTACACCAGGGGTCGGCAACCTTTTTGATATGAAGTGCCATTTAAAAAAAAAATTGTTATCAGCGAGCCGACGATCGAGAATCATCAACGGGGGGGGGAGGGGCCTCGCTGCGGGGAAGCAGTGTGTGGACCTGTCAACGAAACTTACACATTTACCACATTTAAATAATTGGTTTAAACGGCATAATAATAAGGACAATCGTCCGTTCTGTGATTCTCCAGAACACACATGTTATGATAAT
>NW_011363294.1:0-2876 GCF_000735185.1 Notothenia coriiceps | reverse complement strand
ATGCTTGTTGATACTATGGGCACTTGTAAATGTCTATAACTATGTAAATGTATCCTGTAAATATAATGTATGATGTCCTTTATTGTTTTATGTTTCATGTGGAACCTATATGCTGCAGGTCTCCCTTGAAAACGAGATCTATGATCTCAATGGGACCAATCTGGTTAAATAAAGGTTTGAAATGAAATGAAAATGAGAATGTTTTTAGACCCAAAAATGTCTAGCTGGGTGAGTATTGTTTGGGAAACCGTGGGATTCACTGCTGGGTATAGTGATCTCGAACGGATGGTTTGAAGTTTCTTTTCTTATGTGAGTTCCTATTAAGTTACACATTTGACTGCATTGTTTTTCATTGTTTAGAAATGTTGACTTGTGTGGATCTAGCAGGTTACATTTCCTCCCCAAGATCCCTAGATGTGATTCAATGTTGATGCAAACACAGAAATCATTCTTTTAAATTGCCAAATAGGAAACAAATAGACAAACATTTTCACAACGCCCTGTATTTAGTCAGTTGTTATTCTGGAGCCACAGTGGAGGATAGTTAGCAAGATTTGGGTTTTATTTGGCACCTCCTAATAAATAATCCCTGTGAAGTTTTCAGATTTAGCAACAAATAAAACACAGAAGGGAAAATATGAAAGTATATTTGTGTATAGCAACAATGTTGAGTGGAAATCCCACAAAGTCAATCACTAACCAAGCTAAACATTTGCCTAGTCACATTCCAGTTACACTGTAATTATTACCTCCCAAAAAAACTATTACTCCCGACTTTACTACAGTCATTTAATCCTGTGTTGAGAAAAAAAAATGTTTAAGGCAGCTTTTAATATATTTTTTTCAATCTTGTTTTTAAAGTAAATGAAGCATGAAGTTTATCTTGACGTCATCTTGTGTGAAAAAACAGTACAGGGTCAAACAAGATGATGTACTCACTGTTCAAACATTCACTGCTGATAGCTTTCATTGCCATTACACTAACACAACAAAGATAAGGTTGCAGCCACTGTTGAAAGAAACCTTGGGGCTACTACTACTTGTGTCATTTTGTCAGAAATATATACTTAACAGGACGTTTTTTTTGGAGAAGGTTATAGATTCACTGTGAAACATGGACCCATACAGTTAACTGAGGGCATGTTAACCTGTTGCATAACAGCACTGTAATCTCAACCTGAATTTATTGAACACGTCATAGATAAGAATTGTAAAAAAGCTCTTACATCAGCATTGATAACATACATTCACATTCCTGGACAATCCAACTTTCATGAGCTGTTTCTATTTTAGGCACATTTGCTATTTTTAGTTCCGAAAGGCTGCAGTTTAAATACCCTAGGTAACATTTCGCAAAATCAGTTCAAATGAGAACATTAGGACATAATGACATGCAGTCAACATGCCGTTGTGTCCTTGGACAAGTGCTCCTGTGGGTATTGTCCACAGATTTTATGTATTACATTTCTGATATATGTAATATGTAATGTAACACACTTTGAGCACTCGGGAAAGCGCATTTTTTTAAAATTTGTATTAATTAATATTAATTATTATAATGTTCTCTAAAGTTTTTATGCTTTATTAGTTATTCTTACTGGTGTTGTCTTGCGTGTAATGTGACCTTCAGTAAACGGGCATTCCAGAATGTCACTCATTGTGCAAACTTCAGAGAGCAGGTGTCCCCACACCCATTGTGAGTGCACAGGACTGTATGTATGTATATCTAGATATATATATCTTTATTTTTTTTTATTCTCTCTGGATTGTTAGAAACATAATTTCTGTCTCCCTATCTGTATTTAAAACACAGAAGATTGACAATAAAGTTGACTTTGACTTTGAAGCTGCTACAAACACAGATAAGGTTGAATTAAAACGTTAAGGCTGCAAAATGTGATCTAGTCAGGAATTCATTCAAGTATAATTATGAATTGCTTGAGAAGTTTGATAGACTTTTTTTTGTATCTGTATACATGCTGTAGGCTAATTGCAAACTTCAAAAATGATTCTATGAACCAATGAGGTGAACTAAGGTTAAGCTTTACAGCTGTCACATTACAACACTATAATCCTCATAAGGAAACGGGGAAATAGCAGCTCACATTGTCAACATTGTAAACACAGTTCAAAGTCCTCGAGAATCCAACTGTCATAACCTGTTTCTATTCTTAGCACATACAGTACAGTATGCTATTTTTATCTCCTGTGGCTGTGGTTTAAAAATAGATTTCAAAATCTATGTACCAGTTTTTTTTTATTAATTCTGAAGCAATAGCACACAAGCTTCCAGTTCAATGGGAACATTGGACAAACTGTTTAAATGCTTCAGACATGAGGCGTTGATTTTTATAGTAATTGATTAATTCAATATATATCAGTAACTAGGGGTGCACCGAATGGCTAATTCTTGGCCGAAACCGATACCGAAAATAGGAAACAGTTGGCCGAAAACCGAATGCCGAAAGGCCGAAAATGATTAATAGAAATATATATATATATGTATATATATATATATATATATATATAGAAATATATATATATATATATATATATATAATGTATACATTTTTTACCAATGTTGTTCAGCTACCTGATTATGGAAAAAGACATATTATGGCAAAACTTCACTTAAATAATAATCACTATTATGGGTCCATAAAACATTTATTCAGCACTTTTGAATGCATACAGTACATTAATTCCAAGTCAAGTGCATTTTCTTTTCCCTGTAGGATAACTACAACAAAGTGACATTCAGAACAAAGCCAAGGTGCTTTAAAATAACATCTAGGCCAGTAGGCCTACAACAAAATGTGTAAATAAAGACTAAGAGCCCAGGCCTTCAACACCAACAAATGCACCTATACATTTGG
>NW_011363293.1:0-2327 GCF_000735185.1 Notothenia coriiceps | reverse complement strand
TACAATTTATTTTACTATATTATTCTTCTTCTTCTTCTTATTATTATTACTACTATTATTATTATTGTTATTATACATGTAATCTTTTTCAATTTCAAATGAGGGTGCATAACGACTCAACTGAGGGTGACCCTTATGCACCCCCGTAGAACCGGGCCTGCCCTGTAGACACTAATCAGAAGAACACAGACTAAAAGAGCAATGCACAGATGAATCAGATGATTAAACATGATCTTAAAATACCCCATGCCCCACCTGCCCCTAATGACCAGTCACCACTGATTACTGTACTTAAGTAGAATTTTGAGGGACTTACTATTTTTGCTACTTTGTACTTCTACTTCAATTCAGAGGTAAATGGTGTTCTTTTACTCCACTACATGTATTTAATACCTTTAGTTACTTTACAGATGTGGATGAATGATGTGGAATATAATCAAGTGTTAAATGTTGGAGTAAATTCACAAGATACCCTGCAGTATACAAAGTCCTTCAAACTAGCTGCACCTTTACCAGCTTTGAGAACACTTTAATGATCAATCATTATAAAACATAATATATTTTATTCTGAAATGGACCAATCTGCACAATGAGTACTTATAACAGAGTATTCCTAAACTCTGATACTTCTATGTTTACTTAAGTGCCAGATTTGAGTAGTTCTACTTTTACTTAAGTATAAGATCCGAGTACTTTTTGTGAGTTTTAGCGCACAAGCAGTGATTAAGTAATAAGGGGAAATGTGTGTGCATGCTGCAGCAGGTGTCCAGCTGGGGGCAGTGTTTGTCTACACATACTCTTCTCACTGCACACTGTATGATATTCATCACAGTGCATTCATAACTGATCCATTCAGCTTCTTGTTGTGTTAGGCTTGCACAATCAATAAGATATCAACTCCCTTTGAATGTAAGACTTCAGTAGGTTGCTGCTTCTCTGATTATTGTGTTATTGTCTTCTGCTGATGTATAGTTACATGGTGACAATAACAGAAAGATGACAGAATTATCATGAGAGAGTAAGAGTTGATACTGTGTCTCAAAGTAAACCCTTTTTTAATCATACAATAAATTGTCACTAATATACACCATAGAGTTCTTTCCTATACTAAACAGCAAAATGTACTAAAATAGCAACAATGACATGACAATAAATGAACTGTGCAAACATGTCAGTATGGTATCTGACTGCTGCTCTCTTGTTCAGTTTGTCTGTTCACACTGTGTGTATTTCTGGGGACCCAAGATGTGCAATTTGGAGATGTCAGTAAACTGCAGCAGGCAAAGTAATGTAAAATAAAGACAATTCCTTATTACTCTACTGACTCTAAAATGACCTAAACATATGCTTGTGACAATACAGTTTGGCTTGTTTGCCTGAAGTAAATATTTTCGTTTGTAGTGTAGTTTACATGTTAAACTACCCCTCCTCAACTTTTCACAACATGTGAGTTTGCAGGCGATTGCAAGTCTCCTAAAAGAAGATGGAGATTATTGTCTTCATCAATCATTTTCCCCACGCCGGACAGATAATAGTTCCTGCGACTGTACTGTGTAGCCTGACACTGGAACTCCTGTGTCTACAGATGTTGCTAACAAATAGGGAAACTATGTGTACCAAAAAAGGAAAATGTCCCCCTTTTGAAAACAAAGTGTTGCCCATGCTCCCGGGTGGCGTGATGACACGCTGCTCAGGCAGGCCTCTGTCCGGCTGCCCTCTTGTTTCTCTTGACCTCCTGGAGGAGCATCGACCCGTGGCCCTCAGTCCCACAGAGGGCAGCGGTGCTTCTGCTCCAGAAGAAACCCGAACTGAAATCAATGCTGTTCAGCTGCTCATACTGTAGCTGCTCAATAGCTCCACAGGAAGGAGCACACTGAGAAACAGAAAGTACAGGTGTCTTTGTCTGGCTGCTGCCAATTTATTGAGCGGAGTACAGCTGACCTGAAGCCTGAAAGTGGAAATATGTGTGAAAGACTGGTTTTGGATAGTCTTTACTTAGGTATCTGTAAAAAAATCCATCAGAAAACTGCAACTCTTCCAAAACGCTGCTGCCAGAGCCCTCGCCAAACCAGAAGAATGGATCAGAGCTCTCAGAGCTCTGCACCGGTTGCCAACCACTCAGAGGAAAGACTTTACATTTTTTTTTTTATACAGCTCTAAATGGACTGGGACCACATATATGTCTGACATGCTGCTCTGTTACGAGCCCCCCAGACCTCAGATCATCGGGAGGGGGTATACTCATCTACCCCAGGGTCCGAACCAATTTGACGATCTGGCACGAACTTCCAGAGAATCTGAGGTCCACCCCCACCCCGAGTTCTTTT
>NW_011363292.1:0-4242 GCF_000735185.1 Notothenia coriiceps | reverse complement strand
GCAAGCAAGCAACCGAATTGTTTTTTTATATTAGTTTTTTTTTATTTGATCCGAATAGTGAAAATAATAGGAGTAATGTGGGAACATCTGGGGCTAAGGCAATTATTGGCATAAAGTTGAGTAGCTGAGCCTAATAATAACTTGTGTCCATAGGTGCATCCCCACGCATCCCAGCCATCAACATCCTCAACAATACAGCAGACCCTACAGTTACCCTACAGAGGACACATTTAGTTTTAATGTTTGCGAGTACTGAGACAATAAATAAATATAAATCGTAATAGTATGCTCTTTCTGCGCTTCTGCTTAACAGCGTTTTGTCAGGTGTCTCGGATTCGGAGCGTATTATGAAACCTTTTTTCAAAAAATATTTAAAAAATATATATATTTTTTTGTAAAAATCTTTTATAAAAAAAAATACAAATCTCTCTGCACCGAATATTCGAATATTCGCTTCTGATTACTACCGAATATCTGGAGCCCGAAAAATGGTATTCGGGACAGGCCTAGTAACAAGATGAATTCAACCATGATATTCGACTTAACACAACTAAGTAGTTGTGGTGTCTAGGGATTACTTGGTATTTGTTTTGTTTCTACTTTGTTTTGTTTCAATTTACAATGTTATCCAACTGTTTAAAACTGCGACTATAATTTGGAGGAATATATGCTTCTGTTGAAATCTAACTGATAGCGCAGATTACGGGAACATCATTTGTTGAAGACAGGGCTGGACAAAGACAGGTTTTAACCCCAACTTAAAAACATTATCCCTTTAAAATCAAATGAACCCAAAGACCCCCTCAGGCCTGGTTTAACAAGCCATGGCAATTGCTGTGGTTGGTATGGTTCCTATTTCCCATATACAGTACTTTGAACATATGGGCCAGACTGAGTAGACAAAGTGCGTCTATCCAATGGCAGCAGGGCTGTTCATAAACCCCAAACCCTTTCGATCTTTCCATCCAGAGAAGAGCTGGAAACGTTCCCAGAGTTACGGTAGGTTGAGGCCGCTACTGATGACTTCACCCTGACACAACCTAATTGGGGAACTGTCATTCCATTACAGCTAAATCCCCCTTAAATAAAGCTTTGACTGTGAATGGCTCTGGGAGTTATGGCCTCGTGGAAAATGCCTATTGGGGTTTCTTTTCATTAGTAGTGTCAGAGGACGTATAAAAAATGGGGAGGGGGGGTCTGCGGAGGGGGAAGTGGTGGATCTCTGAATGGGTAATCACATCTGCAATGCCTGGCCCTGCCACCTAATACTCACAGCAGGCGCCAAGGTAAACACAGCTGTGAAATATCCTGAGCAACTGCACAAATAATAAATGGGTGCAGGGCGATTGCCGGGCTTTTTTCTCCTTCAGCCCTCCGCTTGTCTATCAGTGTGTCAGTGTGTCTGCCTACCCATCTTTCCCAAAGGGGCACAAACAGTGCTAACAATCACCAACAGAACGCAGTGACTGTGTATGAATGAAAGACGGAAGCAAATCAAGATGGATGACAAACAAAATGACAACATGAATGCTTTGGAGGTATTGTAGATTTGGCTTCATCCATCCATCCACATTTACTCTCAAATTGGACAGGCTGTTCTGTTTGGAGCACTGTGCTTCTTAGAAATGTGTGTAACAGTCCATTAATGTGAAGGGAATACAATGTTCTATTTATAAATCAGTAAACCACAAAATTGACCTTAAATGTTTGGTGAAGGTCAGAAGTACTAAGCCATATTCTATCAAATGTTTCCTTTTTTTATATTTACTTACACAACAATTAAAACAATAAATGACTGCACATATAACTCAGACAATTAACTGCTGCAAGAACATTTGAAAACATTAATTAGTCACTGAAACATCTATATTTTTACTGGTCACAATAATGTAATATTTCATGACTTGAACCAATGATGCCAATGATGTCATTGATAATGTGAATCATAATCTTGCCTGAAAAATTAAATTGCAAATTTAATATGTGTTTGCTGTATATCCAGTAAGGCTTTACATTAACTCCCATAAGAATTGACACCTTCTTAATTCTAACCTTCCCACTCATCTGACATCTTGAACTCTAACCCTAAACTTCAAATCCATAAGATTACTATATATATTAAATTATACATTGATTGATTGCTGATATCAGGGTAATGCACTTAGTAGTTATAGCTTTACAACTAATGGGCCAATAGTGCAAGAAATAGAAGCAACAAAACAGCCAAAATCATTTGAAACACTGGTGGAATGTGTACATTAAGGTAGAATCTACCTTAATGTACACATTCCACCAGAAGCCCTTGGCTTGGCATGCAAAATGCTGCCCTTTGGTAAAAATAATTGGGGAATCCTGAGGTAGACTGTGCATTATGTTGTTTTTTTGGGCCTGTCGGTTGGTCAAGATCAGGCTTTTAATATGACCTTTCTATGATCTACCCTGCCAAAGAAGTTCAGCAAAAATTGGTCAGGCAATGAATAAAGTCTTCTGCAAAGGCGAGTGTTAGCCTAACTGGTTCTGTCGTTTATTTTTCATCCAAGTGTAGAGAATCGCCTGGAGGGGATTCAGGGCAGGTGTAGGAACATTGATTTTGTCATTGCTTTTACTTGTGTTCTTCTTGTCAAGAACATTGGAGGAAGCCAGGGAGTTTTTTCCACTCAGACGTCATAGACACCCAAAGCACCCACTGGACACATCCAGATGCAAACAGTATTTAACTGGCCAACAAGAGATTCAGTTTGACCACATTCTAGCTCGGAAATATTTATATATATTCCCATGCGTTAAGAAAGTTCCATCTGGATCTCATTCAACAAAGGTTCTGACACAGAATAGTTAATAGAAACAGCTTGCACCTACAATGACCAAAGTGAACCAAAATATCCTTCAAAGATCCTTGTTATTGTTTCTCATTATTTTAGCATCTTATTTTTCCTTGCTTCCATTGCTAAAGTTTGAAGCAAGGCAGAAGAGTTTAACCTGCCACCCAATGAACAGAAGAGAAATGTCTTCAGCTGACAGTTATTGCGGAAAATCCCTTTAGAGTCTCTGCTCAGCCCTTGATTTTCCATACATTTCTCTTCAACATGACAAGCACCACAGCTGCAATATCTTCAGGGTACTTCTCGCTTTTATTTTTTTATTGCCAGAACTAAATCATCATGTTCAATTGTGAATTTAGTTTCACATGTGGAACAAAGTTAACGTACCTGATGATGCTTTGGACCTATTATTGTATATATATTGTGTTTATAAAAATAAATACATTAAGAAGCGATATAATCTGACATAAGTAGAGTTTTTGTAACAGACTGACCTTCAAAGCAAAACATACTCTTACTATTCTGTATATGAGCCTGGGGTTTTTCCATTTGAGAAATATGCCTTTGCTTGAGCTGCTGCAGCAGATTAAATGATTTAAGATTGAGTGACACACAGTACGTGTGAGTGCTGTCTACGGAGATACAGCCATTGAATTTGTGGGTATTCTTAAAGACGTCAGATAAAAGGTTTTTGCTTCTGATTTTAACCTCAATGCAAAGGAGTCATGTTGTCAGTCATTGCTACAATCAGCATTTTGCCTTTAAATGTACTTTCATACTTGGTTTTGTGTGTGTGGGGGGGACTGTTGTGTCGATTGAGTCACATCTAGCAGTGCTGCTGTGGGTGCAAAACAGCCTACAGTATTAGCATGTATAAACAGGCTTATAAATGGAGCACTATTTGGCTGTTTATTTTCATCCTCTTAACAGTAAACAAGGCGGAACAGGCCCTGACACCCTCAAATAAATGGAGACCAACACACACAAATTCAGCATCTGCGGAGTACCGACGAGGGTTGTTTGAGTTGAGGTCAATCCTGTTTAGATTGCAATGGTCGTGGGCCTATTTTTCTTTTTTTTGCATTTTGTTTGTTGAGCGTTTCTGCGATGCTAAACATGTATTCGTGTATTCTGAAATCTGATGTTGTAATGAATGTGGCTGTGTTTGCCTGTGTTGTACGGCGGTTTTTTGTGGTGAAGTATATGTGTTCTCATTCATAACACTCCGTTCGATGTCTCACTATGGGATGCGCCTCATCGCGGAGCAAACAGAAGCATCAATCTCATTACGCCAATCCTGATTGGCTGGTGATCTTGACGTCAGCTTCAGCCGCATGCATCATTCAAACACCTCTTCTCGCTTCAGAGCACATCTCTATTGGTAGCCGGGCTAGCTCACACAGTCCACAGACGGAACCAA
>NW_011363291.1:0-4518 GCF_000735185.1 Notothenia coriiceps | reverse complement strand
TAATTATTTGTCATTTTTCAAGCTACGGGAGGTTTTCCTACGTTTGTCATGAAAAATTATGTCTCAAGACATGTAGGGTTTGGGAATTATGGCAGTTTTAAAAAAATATATGAAGGCAAATTTCAAACTATCCTCCACTCTAACTCTGACATCACGCACTCTGCCTTAACGAGCTGCGCAATGTTAAAGTTAAAATGTAAAAAATGTGATGAATTATGGGCTATATCTCTGGAATTATGAAAGTTATGAATGAGAAAAGTAATAGCCATCGATTCCCGACCGAGCTGAACGTTTTGATGTTTGAACGGAGTTTCTGCGATGTTCAATGTGGGAGAAGAAAAGGGCCAAAATAACAGGTGAAATAATAAATATGTTTGTGCATAGAAGAACAGATAGTGGGAATGCTGTTAACTACATTCCCAAATTATGGCAGACCTCTCTGCTCCACCGGAGAAGAGACAATCACAAGTGAATCGGCCGCTGCCACTGTCTGGTTAAGCACTGGTTGACAAATAAAGTCCCCCGATCGCAGACTGGGGGGACCCTTTACTGCAGGGTCTCCAGGGGCTTCACAGATCAAGCCATTTTTACCAATGATGCCACAGAATGAGGCCAACTACTGTATCTACGAACCTCCAACATCATATTAGGCCAAAGGCTTTGAATGCTGATAAAACTTTACAGCTGTTACCATAATTATTATTACCATGCAGTGGGTAATGTCAGCCCAAATGATGGAAGAAGCTCATTCTGCGACCTGGGATCGTTAAAGGAATATTACACATTGACACATAGATGGAAGGAAACACTAATACATGTCCTCATCAGTTTTCCTTTGCCAGTCAAAAAAGGTTTTGAATGAGCAATTGAGTTCAAGCCATAACAAAGACTAAAAGGAATCTGCATTTTATGGAATTGAAATGACTAAATGTCCTACACTGCTTATGATGAAGTATCATTCATTAAGGAAAAAAGTTCTTCATTCATAATTCAGGCCTAATGTCAGTTACAACCCATTGTTGTTTGTACACGTCACACGCGTATTGGTAATTATTTTAGATTTCAAAATAGTGTACAGTACTGCTGACATACTGCACAGAACAAATGAACCAATTTCAAAGAGATCAAAAGAAAGAAACCTAGTGTCTAACCTGCAGCTCTGATGTTACTACAGTAGCTCATACAGCATCTAAATGATCATCAAAGGAGTTCTTTGTATTCAAACAAATGAATTGAAGCTTTACAAAACAAACACAGACATTCACACCAGTCTATGATTTACACGTACAAAACATAGACTCATTCACCACGCTGGAGATTTCATCAATGCGATTCAATTCTGAAAACCTATAAATCATTTTTAATACTTTACCTATAAGAAACAATGTCTCTCTTTTTATATCTATCTTTCTAATTGAACAATTATTTACCATCAAAAACATTCAGACTCTTTCATTTAGATATTAGTGTACTGTGAAAAAGTCAGAGGGGAAAGTGATGAGTTTAACAAAGAGTCATCTTTAGCATCTTGATCATTTTTCTAAATGTAAAAACTCCTTAATGCACTGAACCAGAGAATAATTGCAATTTTTGACAAAAATGATGATTAATTAATAATCACTTTTTTTTTAACTTAACCATGAAAAACACAGGGCATCATTCTTTGTCAGTATGTGTTCTCCGTAAAAGCCAATGCTTGGTTGTACATTAAAGAAAAATATATCCGATATTACTAAAATATCAGATATAGTATGTTAGGCTGTAAAAAGAACAATATACACGATACATGCATGGCCTTACTATACTGGATGATCAATACAGAAGGACTGAATCATGAACAATGTGGTTCATTTTGCTCCTCTGAATTAGATCAGAAAACATACTTGCCCTGTCCAAAAGATAACGTGAACCTAAAGATTTAAATCATGTCCCAGCCAGTAATCTTGTGGAAAACAATTGTGTTGACACATCGAAGCTCGAATAAGGAGAGTATATCTGGGGGTGTGGGTGAGTAAAGCTCGAGATGGAGGCACGGATAAAGACAGATACATCAGAGATTATTCTAAATCATATCTATGTCACAATCATGTCTAATTGTGTATCATGCAGAGATGATATACCCATACAATAATTATTAGAACATGTCCTCATGTAAGAACATGAACTTGGCCAGCCTCAGCAGCAGACTGCAGACACAAGTTAACTCATCGCCACTGACAACCTGGGTGTGTCTGAACAACATAAATATTTACCAACTTACTGTGTCATCCACAGCATCACAACCCACACAAGCACATTCATTAACCGAGCATTATGCAATTGTATAAACCATTATAAATCATCCTAATGTTTTAAACTACTGGCCACCTTAAACGCATTAAAACGCGTACATTTAAGCCGTTTTACAGCCTATGTTTTCCTGTTAAACTTCCAGACCCCAGGCTTCAATTCACACACTCCGGTCCATTGTGTGGAGCCTTACAGGCTGCTAATTTGATTTAAAAAGAATGCCCTGCCACTCCCACTGTCACACACTGAAAACACAGATTCACCGGTGAATACTCTTCAGTTTAAACTGAAAAGAGACGTATACCCGCCGCAGAGCTATGTAGAGGGGCCGTTTCCTCTGTAACCCGCTGGCAGCAGGTGCAGCGGGTTCACTGGCACACTAAAGCAGAAATGAACTTCAGTGGAGAAGGAAACATGTCTTACCACTCTGCTCCCCCAGAAAGACCAGTTTGAATTTTCTTAAAGGGTTTCCAAAGTCACTGCCCACGGACATTTTGAGAAGGAGGTGGGGGAACCCTGGAGGAAAGTCTGAGTATACTTGTGTGTGTTTCCAGTCGAGTTCGGAGTTGGTTGGTGAAGATGCCCGGTAGAAAAGGCGGTGATGTTGCTTTCCTTTCAACGTCGCGCTCTCTCTTCGTGATGGGAACACACACTGCTGCTGCACCGGGTCGTGACGTATCATTTTTTCCTCTCACCAAAGGTCGCATGCGCATGCGCGGCCTCTCCTCGTTCTCTGTTAAACTGACAGCCTTGATATAAAATTACGTCATGTGAGTCAGTGGAGAAAGTGAGGAAAATGTGGTGCCTCAGCCTGGCTTCAAAAAACTAGAAAGTAACACATATTTTTTATTATACATGTTATCATGATATTGGCAAGAAAAACATGTTCATACATTTAAAGTTAGCAATAACAAAATGTAGTATTTTGTGAAACTTCTTTCTAGCATGATTAACCTATATCTGTATGTTTTATAATGTTTTTGTTTAATGTAATATATGCCTGGCTTTGTAATTCAAATGATAATTAAACTTGCAGCGGGGTCCCAAGTTCAAGTAGAATAACGTCTTCTCTTGGTTCAACTCAAAATATGAATACATAACTAGGCATTTTTGTATCAGACAAGAGGGTGTGTCAACAGGCCCGGCTCCAGGATGAAATGACTGATTTTTTAACAGCCCCCTCAGAGGGGGCGATTTTTGTTTTTCACAACGACGAAAAATACTGGCAATGTAATGAATTGACAAACCAAGCTTTTTTCCTTCTCACTGCTCTACAATATCTTTGCTTCTTTATTATTCCGGATTGACCCCTCTCATTCTGTTCTTTTCCTCTGATCTTTAATAATAGATAGTACATTATTAGATGGCTGCACTTTGGTTCAAAGACTAACATTGATTTCCTCCATTTATAAATTGGCTCTGTAATTATACCATAACCTTTTCTCCTCTACCCCTTAACTCGTCTTCCTATACAGATGTTACTTACTTACTATCTATCTAGAAAAAAGTGTCTGGTTGATTTTTTATTTCCAGGATTGAATGTTCAGACCAAGGCCTAAAACCTGGCATTTCATAAGAAAGTGACTAATATATAAACCAAATGTAATAGTGGATAAAACACTACAGCAAATGGACAGACATAGATTAAAAGTGAAGTCCCCTTGTTTGTCTCTAACTGCCACAATCCGCCACTAGATGTTGCTCATTGTACCAATACGGTGTATATAATACAGATTACCACAACAGAGCTGTGCAAATGAATTTCCCCCTGGAGACAATACATCTAATCTAAACTAATGTAATATTCAATCCCATACTTGGTGATTGAGAACATACATTCGTAACTTACCTCGTTTAAAGTACTTTTGTTGTAATATATGGATTTGGTTGACACAACTAGTCGAGTTTCTTTTGTCCAATATCTCGCGGGCAGGTACATTGAATTAGAAGAATTAGAAGAATTAGAAGAAGAAGAAGAAGAAGAAGAAGAAGAAGAAGAAGAAGAAGAAGAAGAAGAAGAAGAAGTAGAAGAAGAAGAAGAAGTAGAAGAAGAAGAAGAAGAAGAAGAAGAAGAAGAAGAAGAAGAAGAAGAAGAAGAAGAAGAAGAAGAAGAAGAAGAAGAAGAAGAAGAAGAAGAAGAAGAAGAAAAGAAGTAGAAGTAGAAGAAGAAGTAGTATAAGAAATACGCTAACGCTAAAAAGAAGGCACAACACTGTTACTCTGTTTTTA
>NW_011363290.1:0-2792 GCF_000735185.1 Notothenia coriiceps | reverse complement strand
GGCATTGTTGTTGTTGTTATCTCAGTGGGTCTCAAACGGTTTGGTCACCATTTATGTAAATAATTATTTCCGAGGCACACCTTCATATGATCATTATAGTTACCAAACAATAAGAGAATAAATGAAAGAGTTATGAAGAGTAAAACAAGAATACATTGTGAAAGGGGAGTGATTTGTAAAATATATATAAAGAAAAAGTAGATCTGTTTACTGGTCTGTTTTATTCGGGTGTTGAGAGATGTATCCATAGATCTCTTTATTTTGCTCTTTAAGTGCACCAGATTGATGCATTTACTTCAATATTTAAAAAAAAAATCCCGGAGGAGGTTAGGTCCATCCCCCACTTATAAAAAATAGCACTTTACCCATGCTTAAACCTATGAGCTGATTATCGAGCCTTCATTGTAAGAGTCGCGGGTACACTGTGTATGTGCGTATTCCACTGTAGCGCCCGTTACATTAATGGGAAACCCTAAATGTTTTTGTTTGTTTGTAGCCTTTATTTAACCAGGTGAAAGCCCCTTGAGATCAAAAGATCTCTTTTTCAACGGTGACCTGCAGGACATTAGTTACACATGTAACATAAAAACAACAGAGAGCACCCTCTGAAACGTCAAGCTACCCCACAGCACCCCCAAAAGAAAATATCTGGTGCCGCCACTGGTTTATGGAAGCGACCTCTCATTTATTAGAGTTAATCCCTGTCAAGTTATGTTTGTCAATTTTGAATGTAATAGTTTGTACATGTTCAATACATTTGTAACACTGGATACCCCCCGCCCCCTACACAAAAAATATCTCACTCCAAGCTGAACTCTAAGGTTGGCAGCCCTGGGAACTGTCATTGTCATATTTGCAGGCTAGCCCTTAAAGGTGCAAACAAGGAGCTAAAGCCTCAACTCACCGGAGTTTCCACACTTATATATCAACACTGGCTGTCGACTGCTAGTTCGGATTCACACAGGGGTTCTGGTCAACTTATAGTTTGTTAATCAACATAGTTTGAGTACAAATAACCACTTTTTTAAAATGCTATTATGTACACTATATTACTGCTCGACTGTTGTCTCTGCCTCTTCAGGGTGTTCACAGGGAAAAAGAGAGACACAAAGGCTGAGTTATATGCGCCACTCATCACCCTGCGTTCACATTCTCTAGAGCGCTCTGTGCAGATCAACATGTATTCCTAAATGACATAAAGTGGTCTAGTGTCTCTATATTTTATATGGGTTACACATGTAAAGCATTTCACTCTCAAATGAATTGAGCCCAAGCACCCACAAGCAAGACTCAACAACCGAAAGATCCGCCAAGTCTAAAAATGTTTAATCGGTGAACAGACAGAAGTCAAAAGCTGCTCTTTGAATTAACTAATGATTTGTGTAAAACAATTTGTTGTTTCTACAGATGGAAAGCAGAGTCTCCATTCCCCAGCTGTCTGTCTATGAAGAGTGACATGTCTAAAGGGGAACCTATATACTTCAGTAATGAACCTGGACCCTCAGACACAAAGTAAGAGTCTGTTTACTGTCAAATTAATCTCCATGTAATTTAGGAGTGAACATTGAGTGCTATGTTTCAGCGTTAATGTCACCTAATGAGACGAGTGGGCAATATTCATGGAGCACAGCAAGTCCATCCTGGGCTTTATTTTGGAGACAGCCACTCGGAGATCATCCTCCACGTTTAGACGAGATCTGTATTTTTTTTGTGTATATGTCAGTGCCGAGAATGTCTTTTCGCACAGGTATGTGGAGCCAAACGGCGTCAGGACATCCTTGGAAAACTGTGGGTATTCCCTCTCGACTGAAATCCAGAACTCAGCAAGCGTCTTCGAATTAAAAGCTGTCTTTAATGTGCGGTCACTTGACAGTTGCCAGTGCGTCCTCCATGTCGGATGACAGATGACTTGTGGTCACTTTACTCTTGAGTGCGCAGATTTTATCATTCAGGGACATGATGCTTGTGTTTTCACCTTGCAATGACAATGTCCGTTCAGTCTGTCAAATATGCAAGACAAATATGCCAGCCTTGTTAACCAGTCAGGTTCAGTCAGGTGGTCAGCAAGCTGGGACCCATGCTCCATCAGAAATAAGCGCAGCTCGTCCCTTAGTTCATACAGACGGCTGAAAACGTTTCCCTGCGAAAGCCATCTGACTTCTGTGTGCAATAGAAGGCCCTGATGCTCCGATCCCAGTTCAGCTGCAAATTATACTGTTGTAAATCTGTCAGAATCAAAATTCCTTTATTTGTCCCCCTTACCTATTAAACAGACTTACATAATAAAAAAAATCTATGCAGACGTTATTATTAATAATTATAAATAAATAATAATAATAAAAAAAAAAAAACACCTCAGGGTTCACATCAAGAGGATTCTGAAATCATTCCACTTTGTGAACCCCTGTCTTAGTAGATACAGGGAACATGCTGTGTGCTCCTCCGGGTGATGTCATGAATCCAGACAGGATGCTGTTTTATAATAATGAGAAGTGTAAAATATCTACCTGATTATACAGAGATATCGACATCATTTGCCACCTTGGGTTGTACCATTGGTGAACATGATCCACCAGTATTGCCGTGTGCTATAAAGGATGTGTTCATCTCCACAGAGAGAAGAGAAAAGGTCCTGTTCCTGTGGAGGAGCAGCTGTCCAGCTGTGCTCTGTGTCAGGACGTCCTGAAGGATCCAGTCTCTACCAGCTGTGGACACTGGTTCTGCAGACAGTGCATCACCTCATACTGGGACCAGCGACCTCGATCAGGAGACTCCTCCTGTCCCCAGTGTGG
>NW_011363289.1:0-2257 GCF_000735185.1 Notothenia coriiceps | reverse complement strand
GCGCCTCCTCGAATTACTTGCGCGTGTAACAGGTAGGGCTTTAGCACTCTGCTGAGAAAGGCAGCAACCCGGCCGCTACAGCAAAAAAGCTAGTGCTCTGCCCGCGACAGTTCAAAATCTGCTTCGTAAAAGGTATATCCAAGCAGGAAACGATTGTATACTACAGAGCACATCAAAACGTAAGTGTCTGTCAACCTAATAGTGTGCTTGAGTAGACTATTTGTGTTGGAGATGGGATTACAGAGAGACAGGACAAGTAACAGCTTTTGTATGTTGAGTATCAGAAAACATTGTCACAAGAATAGGGGAAAATATGCCTAGCTAGTGCGACTCAAGGTTCTTTGGTAGACTATTGCATTGGTCCATTCATTGAAGATGAACGCAATGCGACATCCTTTACTAGGCAGTTCAGGTGCTGAACTGCTGATCCGAATGTATAGGTAAAAACCATATTATGCGTTTTCATCAATAAATAAATGGCCACATTTTTTTTAGCGTGCGCGCTAACGCGCACTCGCATGGATTGGGGCCCCACAAATAGATTCTTTCATGGGGCCCAGAATTTCCAGCTACGCCCACTACATTGAAAAGGGAAATAATGTATTTGTACTCCACTCCATTGCACTGTGACACTCCAAATGCATCTCTAAAAATGATCCTAGTGGAATAACTCTTTTAAGTCACAATAATATTTTACAAAAATTAAATCCAAACTGGGTTTGTCTTTAATAGAAAAACGGTACTTGATGCAAGTAGTGTCACATAAGAATATAATTATACACACACATAAAGGCAATATTTCTGCACAATGATAACTTTGACTTTTTATACTTTAAGTACATTTTGCTGATAACACCTTTGGACTTACTTAAGTACGATTTTGATTGTATGACTTTTGCTTGTAATGAAGTATTTTGACATTAATGTATCAGGTATGTTTACTCAAGTAAAGCATCTGGATACTTCTTCCATCTGTGCCTATAACATTACTTCTTGTGCGAGTGAGAGAGCAGGAGAGAGAGAAGCCTTGACAGGCAAACAGAGAGTGAAAAAAAATGTCCCTCAGGAAGTGTGATTTTTGCTTTCTTTAGTGTTCTTAGGTGAATCTGAACGGGCTCCTTTATGAATGAGTGTGCGTCATTGCAGCGGATCCAATAGGAGCGCGCCTCCCGTGGTGCCGGATATAGAAACCGCTGTCCTCCAAGTTTCCCCACACTGAACCTCTCCGCACTTGGTGCACCAGCAACATATTTCCACTCACTTTTAACACTCATACTCTCTGTTTCCATGTTCTCACGCACAGAGGGATAATGGATTTAAACGGCACGCTGGCAGGGCGCGACTTTGTCGCCCTGGAGCAGCGACTCTTTGGGAATAACTCCTTGTTTGGAAACAGCCCCTATGGAATCAGCACCGCCGCTTCCAACACGGAGGAGGAAGACTTGGAAGTGAATACCGATGTTTACTCCAGGGTGATAGTCACTGTCATATACGCTGCTCTGTTCGCTGTGGGCTCTCTGGGGAACTCCATCACTCTCTACACCCTGCTCAGCAGAAAGACCCTGCAGAACCTCCAGAGCACCGTGCACTACCACCTGGCCAGCCTCGCCGTCTCCGACCTGCTCATCCTGGTCCTCTCCATGCCTATCGAGCTCTACAACTTCATCTGGTTCCACCACCCGTGGGTGTTCGGGGACGCGGTGTGCCGGGGTTATTACTTCCTGCGGAACAGCTGCTCCTACGCCACTGCGCTCAACATCACCAGCCTGAGCGTGGAGCGCTATATGGCCATCTGCCACCCGTTCAAAGCCAAGAGCATTATGTCCCGCAGCCGCACCAAGAAGCTCATTAGTGCCATGTGGCTCGCGTCCTTCGCGCTCGCCACGCCGATGATCTTCGTCATGGGCCAGGTGATGCGTAAAGGAGAGAATATATGCACCTCTATCGTGTCCCCCGTCACCATCAAGACCGTGCTCCAAGTAGGTGTCATATCGCTGCGTGTGTGTGTTTTGGTTTTACGCGCGGATTTATCCATAGTCGCTCTTACCACATCTGGGCTAATTCAAGGGGAAATTATGAATATGAATCTGTTGTTCCGAGCCACACGTCCCTGAAGCAGGGGCAGTAGAAAGTTATACGGGGTGCGAAAGGGTGGCATGAGGTTCCAGCTGGGGGGCACATGTTATCTCCCCCAAACATATTTCAACTTCAGAGACTTCATTTTCTGCATTCTCTGGTGTGTATGTGAATCACATAA
>NW_011363288.1:0-4619 GCF_000735185.1 Notothenia coriiceps | reverse complement strand
GATTGATAGATAGGTGGATGGAAGTAGTATAGTAGTATTTTAAAGTGTCAACAATATAATAATCAGACCCTGCAATAGAATAAATCAAGTTTCACTTTAGTTTTTCAAGTAACTCAACTCTAACTCAACTAACTCACTCACTCAGCATCATCAAGGTTATCTTTTAGGAATATGAGCATGTCCACATTTCCAGGTAGAAGCTGGGATGTTTGGGCGTTTACAATATCTCCTGCTGTGGAAAAAACTCTCTTGCTTGGTACTGATGTTGCTGGGACAGAGAGATATGCTTTGGCCATGGGTGACAGGACAGCAGTGGGTCAAACTGTGCATTGTCTCTCCACCACTTCAAAAACAATACAGTTTTTGCCAAGAAGGTGAGGCTGATTGACAGGGCCAGATATAAATATACTGTTGGTACTTGTCAATGTCTCTAGGTATGTACATGTAGCCCTGTAAATACCATGTCCTTTTGTGTTATCTGTTGTTTTATGTTCATGTTGTAACCTACTTGCTGCCATGTTGGACAGGTCTCCCTTGAAAAAGAGATTGATGATCTCAATGGGACCATCTGGTTAAATAAAGGTTTAAAAGCTAAAGATTATTGAAAAAAAAAAAAAAATCTTTTAATTTTTATTTTTTAATCGCTGTAGATTTTGTCAGTCTCACGACGGTATTGCGACATTTATTTACCACGATATTCGATATATCGTTACATCCCTAGTACACGCACATGCATACTTCAACCCAAATGCACGACACATAACAGGCAGGATGTTCAGGATGTTCAGTTTACTTGTTCGGGTACATGTGGTGTCAAAAAACTGGAGATACATGAAACAGGCCAACAAGTCTAAGAAGGGCAGATAGGATGAGCAGAGAAACAGACTTTGAAATAAACGAAGCACTGGAGAGTTTAGCAGTACACACCACCGTATAGAGAACAAGGAAAAGTGAACTGGTGTATATATCCAAGGAACTATTTTATTGTCTCACTCAACATGCCGGCACCAGCGGAGCTTCTTGCATTGATTTTGTTGATTTTTTTAAGCCCCTTCCACTATGCCCATGCACTTCTAACCAGATCATCTAGATATAACCCAAAGGAGCTGTGAGAATGCATATGTCCAAGTCAATTGCTCCTTTCGAAACTGATTCACAGTGAGTGTGTTTGATAAAAACATAAAGAAATCAAATATCCAAGGGTGAAGAAGAAGTTACATTTTCCTGAAAACACAAAACCAGAGTGTTTTGAGAATTTCTATCAGTAACTGTTGATGCCTAAATGTGTCAAATTACACATTCAGGGAACAGCATTTGGCACCAATTTACAACACGGCTCTGTGACCCGCTGTAATCCATGTCATGTCGTACCTCCTGTGAGTTCTGCTGAGACGCCACCTCTTGCATAAACCAAGCAGAGGACCTCTTTTTATTAGGTGTGAACACTTCTGAAAGGTGTGAAAGGGCAACTCTGGACGGTGTGCAGACATCATTTTCCAGACATATTCCGCAATTAAAATGAGAAACGTCTTTAGAGTGTCCCAGACTTCAAGGGGTTTGCCTCTTTGTGTCTGTGCAGTACGAAGAGTAGGGCCCTGCCTGCTGTTAACAATCAAGGGAGGATTTGTGCAGAGTGAGTCCAGCTGTGTGAGTTGTGTTAGGGGGTGCGCTGCTAGTTGTTAAGTGTATAATTGTTTGTGTGTGTCCATCTTTTGGTACAGATGGCAGCCAATAAGTGTAGTGCCTTTAATCTGTGCTCCAAATCCATGTGTGTGTCCAGAGGGCAACCATTTGGGAGCATGTGCAAGTGTTTGTTGGTCTGTAAAAATAGAAAAGTGAAACCAGGACGAGGGGTCAGGGCCAGCTAATGCCGCCTTTGATTTTAAATAAGGATTTCCTCCCTCCATGGAGCCTGCTTTATTAACGACATTACGTGGCATCCTGTGACCAATTTCAGTACCACACCAACCGTTTGATACTTGGTGAAGTTATTAGATTGGTAATCAAGAGAGATTTAGACAAATACAAGATGGGGAAAACCAAACGCCCAAATTCCTCATCCAGTGTCTCCTAGTTTGACCTTTTTCCTTTGCTGGAAACGTTCCTCCCCGAAGACTTTCCAAACTGATATTTGCATTTTTTGCACAGGTTGCAAAGGATTTGAAACGCCACCTCTTGTTAATGTTTTAGTAGTTTTGTTTTTTATTAAATATCCCCCATTGTTTTTGTCCAAGACATTAACTAATACGATGAGTATGCGATCAATGAAACTGAATCATTGACATAATATGTACATACTGTATTGGCTTCGGAAAGCATTCAGACCTCCTTACTTATGATGATGAGAGACTTAAAAAATGTTCAACTGAGAAGTGTTTGTTTCGTCATGATTTTATTGAATTTCTTGCTGAAAGAGATTCCTAAAAGTAAGTTTAATCCATTTCAAATTAAAGTGTATTAAAAGTCTGAATACTCACCGAAGCCTATGAAATGAGAATACATGTTATTTATACACTCAAAGAAAGTACACTTTTAAACCGGTTCTTGCCCATTATGTTCCTCAATAGCAAGTTAATAGTAACTGAGCCTTGCCTAAAATTAGTATTTCATATCACTAAGTTTTTTAAAACTACATCTACCATTGGTTTTTGACAAAATTATGACTGTTGTGTTAGTGCGCAGGACTCCTCCCATATGTGCTGGTTATCATGTGTGATCACTTGGCCCAGCTGCACCGTATCAACCTTGAAGAGCTCTTGTTGTTGCTTGATTTTATTCATAATCTCCATTTAAATACATTAATGATTCATCATGCAGTCACTCTGTCACCTTAAGAAGTGCTTATGGTTTTTGACGCATTACGGCGTAAACACAGCCAGTGTTTCATACTGAACATCACGAGGCTCCAGAGACCATCTGTGTCCTCTACAGTGGACACATCACCTTATGGGGCACGCCCACCCTGCTGATTCATATTTACAATTTAGATCTGATCCATTTAGTGTGATCTCTAAAGTAACCTTGGCCTATAGAGCCACATACTTATTTCCCTCAGTTAAACGCAAATCCATTTTTATCTTTTATATAATGTAGATTTCTGGATTTTCTTTTCAATAGATAGATAGATGGATGGATGGATTGATAGATAGGTGGATGGATGGATGGATGGGTAGGTAGATGGATGGATGGATGGATGGATTGATAGATAGGTGGATGGATGGATGAATGGATGGATGGATGGATTGATAGATAGGTGGATGGATGGGTAGATGGATAGATAGATGGATGGATTGATAGGTGGATGGATGGGTAGATGGATAGATAGATGGATGGATGGATAGGTAGATGGATGGATGGATGGATGGATAGGTAGATGGATGGATAGATAGATGGATGGATGGATGGATGGATAGGTAGATGGATGGATAGATGGATGGATAGGTAGATGGATGGATGGATGGGTGGATGGATAGATGGATGGATGGATAGATTGATGGATGGATAGATAGATGGATGGATGGATGGATGGATGGAGATAGATGGATAGATGGATAGATGGATGGATGGATAGATAGATAGGTGGATGGATGGATGGATAGATAGATGGATGGATAGATGGATGGATAGATAGATGGATGGATGGATGGATAGGTAGATGGATGGATGGATAGATTGATGGATGGATAGATAGATGGATGGATGGATGGATGGATGGATAGGTAGATGGATGGATAGATAGATGGATGGATGGATGGATAGGTAGATGGATGGATGGATAGATTGATGGATGGATAGATAGATGGATGGATGGATAGATGGATTGATGGATGGATGGATAGGTAGATGGATGGATAGATAGATGGATGGATGGATGGATAGGTAGATGGATGGATGGATAGATTGATGGATGGATAGATAGATGGATGGATGGATGGATGGATGGATGGATGGATAGGTAGATGGATGGATGGATAGATGGATGGATGGATAGATGGATGGATAGATGGATGGATGGATAGATTGATGGATGGATAGATAGATGGATGGATGGATGGATGGATGGATGGATGGATTGATGGATGGGTGGATGGATGGATGGATGGATTGATTGATAGATGGATGGATGGATGGATAGATGGATGGATGGATAGATAGATGGATGGATGGATGGATAGATAGATGGATGGATAGATGGGTGGATGGATTGATAGATGGATGGATAGGTGGATAGATGGATAGATAGGTGGATATATGGATGGATGGATGGATTGATAGATGGATGGATAGATGGATGGATGGGTAGATAGGTAGATGGATGGATGGATGGATAGATGGATAGATAGGTGGATGGATGGATGGATATATATAGATAAATAGATGGATAGATAGGTAGATAGATAGATACAGTGGATAGATAGATGGATAGATAGATGGGTAGATAGATAGATAGATAGGTGGGTAGGTGGATGGATAGATATATAGATGGATAGATGGATAGATAGATAGATAGGTAGGTGGATAGATGGATGGATAGATAGGTAGATAGATAGATAGATAGATAGGTAGGTGGATAGATGGATAGATCGATAGATAAGTACTTTATTGATCCCAATTTGGGA
>NW_011363287.1:0-3568 GCF_000735185.1 Notothenia coriiceps | reverse complement strand
AGCTTGTTTAATTATTTTGCGGTCTAGATTTCTTGAATTTTTTTCTTTTTTGCGTGTGTTTATAAATTACCTCGAGGGCCGTACCAAATGGTCTCGCGGGCCGTATACGGCCCGGAGGCCGGAGGTTCCCCACCCCTGATCTAATGTCATCCATTTCCTCTAAAGGAACTATGGTTGCTTATGACAGCTATAGAGGAGTGAAGAGATGGCACATATATACGCACAGAGAGACCCTTCATCCAAAAGACAAACAGGAGCTTTGTCACTAAGAAACACTGACACACACTCAGTGGGCTCCTGCTGCCCACAGTCACATTCAATGGGAGTGTTATTCCCATCATGCTGGACATATTTAGACCCACTTAGACTGGCTTGACTTAAAGGTCATTGGCTGAATACAAAGCACTTGGAGAGACTTCTTTAAATTTCCAGGGATGAGTTAAAGAACATCTAAAGAGTCATTTGTAAATTCAATATGTGCTTATGTTATATGATAAGGCATGAACATTTAGACTTCATGTTTCTTTCATAAGAACTTGTTTCAAGACGAACGACAGTATACAATCCGACTGAAAGCTGTCATACATTATACAATTTATATTGATTTTGATGACGTTGTTTTGGGAAGGCTTTACCTCTGAATAATTCACAAACAGAAGAAACAAAAGACCATTGTTGTCCTCATACCCATCATGCAGATTTTCAGTTTAGGGTCTCAAATGGTTTATAGTACGACGAAAGTTTCCAAAACATCTGTGAACAATTCTGCTCCAAGCTTTCTGGCATATCATTTTAGTTGCATGTGAGAAATACATTCTGAAACATCAGGAGGTCCCACAGACTTCCTCTAAACCTTGACAAGCTTTATGAGGTTAGAGTACATTGTGTACAGTGTGACAGTTTAATGGGACACATTTCAAACTGAAGGTTAATAAGTTGTAAGACGTGGTCTGTAAGCCAGTATGTCCCTGTTTACACAGTTTTGTCTTTCTGCATTGATTGTGTAATACAATGAGGAATAACTTTGCGGGTCTCATTTGTGTTCCTATCCTTGAGCTATTTGAATGAATAATTGTTTGCAATGTCAAAGCCAAATGTCCTTTTTCAAAAGTGAAATAAAGACATCTATTCATGTTAAAACCAGACGATTTCATGGTTTCTCTGAGACATTGTTTGAAATACAAATGCATTTTCCCGAAACCAATACAAGACAGGAACTTGACCCCAGTTGCAATTCAATGGTTTATAGAAATAGTTAGAAAACACTCTTTCCCGTCCCTAAAGCTGCACACTCATGATCAGTGGGAAAAAAAGCGGTCTGTGCTGTGTTTTCCTACGCAAAGTGATGCTGGAAATGACCACAGAGCATCGCTTTCCAAGTTCATATTGCTTCAACTTTGACGTGATTTACCGCTGTCCTTTCAATGGGCAACAAATTAGATAACTGTAAGTGACGATCATCAGTTTTTATTTTAACTTTTTACCCATCAAATGTAAAAAACGACTAGACCTATGTTTAGGGACCAACAGGATATAGGAGTTGTTTGAAGAAACTGGGTTTTCCATTAACCCAAGAAAAAAACTCTAATAAATATCACAGCAACTAAATTGGTGTTAACTGAACAAACCAACCTGCCAGGCAAAATGTAACATACATAGTGGCTCGGCCAAACCAAAGAGAAAACAAGGGGTAATTAACATAGAAACGGACACTGGCAAAACCCAAATCCACCCTTTGGCATGGTAGCATGTGGTTTGTCCCAATTTGTCCCAATTAGCTGCTTGCAGTATTTATGAGTTCTCAGCCCTCAGCCATACCTTTTGCTGAACCAGGAAGTAACCTCCGCAAACGACCACGGTAACATGTGTTGCTGTAACCATCACACCGATGTTAAATATATGGTGAGTTGATTACTAACATTATACCAAACGTTTCCAACCATGTTTATAATCCAGACATCCGTCATTTTAATCAAGGTAACAGCTTTTTCATTTGGTTGCCTGCCTTGGTGTTGTATTACCTTTTAGCATGCTTCAGTCTAGTGGTTGTATGGCAGAAGCTATCAAACTTTTGGACTTTTTTATCCACTTCGAACCATATTTTGACATTACAAATTTTAGACGTGGGCTTGTTTTAACAATATTTTTAGACCAGATGAAGGACTTTAGATGTCAGATGTCTGGATTTGAAGTTATCAGAGAAACAAGGTGAGAAAATGGCTGCAGATTACAGTGTCCATCAGAGCTTTTCATTAAAATAGATATGTGTTGCATCCTAAAGCTAAAGACAATTAAGACACAGGGAATACAAATTAAACATTTAGCTCAAAGAGGATAAAATGCTCTTATAGTTTAAGTGAACTGCAGGCTTCTGGGTGTTCGTCACTACAAGCAACACAACAAACAACTTTTTCATAACAGACCCCAAAAGGTCGATGTAGTTCTCTCAGCTGTTATAATTCTTTTCTCACAGCTTTCCCTGCCTCTGTTACATTAACCTCTGAGACATGACCCCCTGCCACTATCGGCCATGTTTACGATAAACACTCCAACAGTGACGTAGGTTTGCAAAGATCTCACACGAATTGAAAATGTTGTCTTGTATTGTTGGGACATCTTGAGTGTTGCAGCGGCTTGATAACCTCTCCAGGGTCCAGGGTTGGAAAGGCCCCTTTGGAGGAGGTGAGGGGATAGAGATAGAGGAAGGGAATGACCCATTTCCCAGGCTCGGGGATGAGAGGGAGTGCAGGGAAAACAGAAGGATGATGGATATTTGATGAGGGGATACCATGAGAGAGGAATAAGAAAATAACTCATACTTTAAAGAGGCCCTATCATGCTCATTGTCATGTTCATACTTGTATGTTGTACGATACGATACGATAATACTTTATTGGTCAGATCAAGTCTGAAATTTGACTTGGGTCACAGCAGCTCCATGTCCAACATCAACAGACAAATATCCAGACACAATACATGAAACACAAATAACAAACATTTAACATAACAGCACAATCAGTGAGAGAAAACATGCTCAAAGAGCCTTCAGCGTGCATTTGATCTGGGATCAGCTCTGTGTTTACTGTGAGGATTGACTGATGCACAAAGGAGTGCTTCAGTCTGACTTTATTGAATCGTGGGACCCTGTATCTCTGATTAGATGGTAGCACATCATATTCACTGTTCAGAACATGGTTTGGGTTAGAGATGATGTTGTTGGACAGCCTCACTAGGTATGATAGGCTGAGTCATAGAGTCTCTGACAGGGTTGACCAACAATCTTTGAGCAGATTTTTAACAGGTGGAGCAGTTTTGATTTTAAAGCTGCCGACAAACATTTGTACCAGGTAGTGTTGCAGTACTGCAGAATAGACATGATCACAGATGTAAAGAACAACAGAAGAATGTCTCTGCTCGCCCCAAAAGACCTAAGACGGCGGAGAAAATAAATTATTTGTTTTTTCCTTTGCACAGATATTCAATGTGATCCTTCCATGACAGCAGATGGTCAATCATTACACCCAAGTATTTGTATGAAACTCCCTGCTTGTTTTCATCTGTATGGATG
>NW_011363286.1:0-2137 GCF_000735185.1 Notothenia coriiceps | reverse complement strand
ATACGCCAGAAGCTTACAAGCCACCAGGCCGAGAGTCCGCTGGGACCAGACGGATGGAGACCAAGGAGGCAGTAGATGGATGATCAGGAGTGGAGGAGATGTTGAAGGTGACCAGAGAGGAGTTGAAAGTTGGGCACCGAGTGAGTGAACGGAACTTTGTCAGACTTACACGGTAACAAGAACACAGGAAACAGTTTTCACCAAAATACCTCAAGAGACGTAAAACAAAAAATGTATATCTAGATATTATTCAACAGTAAAGACTCCACAGTGTGTTAAAGTGATAACATTTAAAACAAAATAATTAAAAAATAAACGGCAGGATCTCTGCAGACACAGACACCAGGGTATTCCTTGTTCTTTAGGATGTTCCTGCATATAATAACTTTCATTAATATTCAAGTTACTTGGGGAACTACCCTTCGGAAAGGAAAACTGACAGCCAATTAATATAGTTGAATAAAATATATCCAAATATCAATTTGTTAAATGTTAATACTGATTAAAATGATGATTACAAAAAAAAAAAGACCATATCACTAGCTTAACAAGGTTGAAGGATTCTGGAGTCATCAATAGTAGAGGTTGGCAGCATTCACTCTTGTACAACATTAATAACAGACCAACATTTATATTAAAAAGTATTTATTAAAAAATATTCTAATGATAAACACACAAATATTCTTTCAACAAATTATCTAGACTGAAAAAAGGAAGTGTGTGTGTGTGTGTGTTTTTATTCTGATTTGGAATGGTAAGAATGGTAAATTGCATCCAAGCTCCTGCGTCTGTGTGAATTTTTGCTGAAAACAACTTAACGGTGTGGTGAGAGGCTACTCAAATATCTGACTTAAAAGAGATCACAACAATAAAGCTAAGTGAACAACATTAAACATTGAACACAACCAATACATATAGATAAACAAAAATATATTTTTAGACATTGACTGTAATGGTGTGCTTGAGATGCAGATGATTTACTCTGATTAGTCTTGCTGACCACAAACATCCTCTTTCAGTATCATAACAGTTATAATTATATGGAAGAATTCACGAGAATTGTGGGTAAAAATAAGCTGTGTATCAGCTGATATCTTTAGACTAAATTACACTAGTAATGGTGGGGTTATTTCTGTGAATTATTTTAACATCACAAAGGTTCTGCAATAGATAAGTGACTTCCTCAGTCCCTCGTTTTTAAGCCAATATGTTCGCACAACAGGTACATTTGTCATATCTGGCATAAGCGTCTTTGGGTCTAGAAAAGCGCTATATAAATCCCATTTATTATTATTATTATTATTATTTCCAATCATACTATATCAAATAATTACACTTTATTTAACAGCAAGCTTCTGCATTTACAACATAATCAATATGTACTTTCTTGGCACACAGTGCACATGTTTTTAGAAGCAAACGCATAAAGAAGTGGATTAAGGCTGCTGATAACAAACACCAATGCTGAAACAGTGTACCAGCTGTCCATGCAAAACTTCAAAACTCTTTCATTTTTGAGTGAAATTGCTGCCACACCAAGCACATTTGTGATATGATATGGCATCCATAGAACAAAAAAGGTCAAAATTATACTTGTGACCAGCCGGGTGGTCTGTGGGTTGTTGAAGAAAGCTGCTTGGTTCACTTTTCTGTGGAGGCCCATGTATGAAAATACCATGACAGAAATTGAAACAAATCCAGTCAGGGTCTCTGTCAGCATCACAGCCACCTCCTGGGACTGGGAAGAGTACTGGAAGTGGCAGTCTGTCCCATGCTGGTCTTTGATCACATGTCGAACCACTAAAGCAGGGATAGACAGGATCATGGTAACCAGCCAGAGCAGAACCAGAAGCCTCCTCTTTCCAACCCGGTCGAAGATTTTCTGCAGGTGCACCACCTGTAGGTAGCGCTGGACACTCAGCACTGTCACTGTCAGGAGGCTAGAATAGAGGCTGCAGTACATGAAATATGCCAGAAGCTTACAAGCCACCAGGCCGAGAGTCCAGCCTTTCACAAAAGTGTAAATCCACAGAGGCAGGGGTAGCAGGCAGATCAGGTCTGATATGGCCAAATTCAGCATCAGACTCTGGCTCAGACTGGACAGGTGCTGCCAGTTTGGCTTGAGGATGATCACAGC
>NW_011363285.1:0-2062 GCF_000735185.1 Notothenia coriiceps | reverse complement strand
CACACACACACACACACACACACACACACACACACACACACACACACACACACACAGGGGTCACCTGGAGCTGACCTGGAAGAAGAATTGTCATTTCCTGTAGAAACTAAAATAAATCTATGCAGCTCTCACAACTTGTAACTATAATCAGACATGTGTCCAGTAGTATTGTATATCATGATATTTTGACTTGGTTAACATGACCATACACACAACTGGTCACCTGAGTTGAGAAAGACACACTTCCTGTGCAGATCACGTAAGAATCAGTATTGGAATTTGGTCAAATTTATAAGGCAGCTCCTGAAACCTCAATAATAGTTCTGTATCTCTTGCTAGAGGTGTATCCTGTGATATGTGTATTTGAAATAGTGGTCAATATGTGTGAAAACTAGTCTACCTGAGCAGGTGGTATCTTGTAGAGCAGCCTCTGCCTCTGAATGAATGGGTGAGTTGTTTAAGGAAAAGTGATTAGCGGGGTTGTAAAGACTGTAAAAGCACTGTAAAAATGGACGCCCATTTACCTTGTTCCAGATAAGCGTACGGATGCGTGGCTGCTGGTCTACTCCCCGGTCCCCGTGGCCATCATCTTCCTGCTGTACCTGTGTGTGGTGTGGGCCGGACCTCGTCTGATGAAACACAGAGAGCCCCTCGACCTCAAAGGCGTCCTCATCGTCTACAACTTCTCCATGGTCGGCCTGTCAGGATACATGTTCTATGAGGTGCGTTTGACCCGCTTTGTGTACCGTTTTAGAAAATAAACCAGGTCACTCATGAGGAAAGAGATCATGGAAAATAAATGTCTGTTCTTTGATATAAATGGTGATCTTGCTAGTGTTTAATGTGAAGTTATTGTATGGATATATGGATAAACCAGGTCACTCATGGAAATAGTGGAAATGTCTGTTATATAATATATCTGGTGATCTCTGGTGTTAAATGTCATTTAATGTTATGAATATTTCCCAGTTCCTGGTCACATCCTGGCTCTCGAACTACAGCTACCTCTGTCAGCCGGTAGATTACAGCAACAGCCCACTGGCAGTGAGGGTAAGGAAGTGTCTCCATACACACATTCACTCGTTTTAATGTGTACGCACACGTTTAATCTTTCACAATCTACACGTAGAACGTCATTTATAGTAAGATAATCCTACAGTGTGAATAGTGAGTTAAACTCACCTATTTCTGTTGTTTCCTTCCTCCAGATGGCCAAGGCCTGCTGGTGGTTCTTCTTCTCAAAGGTCATAGAGCTCAGTGACACGGTGCGTATTTAAATCACATATTTTGTATTGTATCATAAGTCAAATCAAGAATTGAAATGACTCTCATTCTCCATCTTTGAGCAGCTCTTCTTCATCCTGAGGAAGAAGAACCGGCAGCTGACGTTCCTCCACACATTCCACCACGGACCCCTGATGTTCAACTGGTGGGCGGGAATCAAGTTTGTGCCAGGAGGACAATGTAAGTCAACTTTTTTATTCATTTACTGTCAATGACATTTACAAAACACTTGACCGTGTGGATGTGGATAGATCTGGTGATTTTCTACTTACCATAAAAAAAAAAGACCAAAACCAACAAGAAATGATCCTTTAACAAGCATTAGCCTTAAAACAGACTATGTGCTAAATCAACACTTTAAATGTTGTTATCCAAGGCCTAAAAATGTGTTCAAATGTCTGAAAACGTGTTGCATGAAGGTCGGGTTCTGCCAGGTCTGTATTGTTCAGTGTCTCCTTTAATCTCCGCCCCCAGGGGGCCTCTGAGCTGTTTCCCGTCGTCACTTTGTGTCTGGTTCTAGCGGACTGGTTTCATCGAGGCACATGTAGTTTCGTCCCCCTGTGTTAAAGGACATGTGTTGTGACATACTATGGCTTTTTTTATTACTTTTCAACATTTTGAGATAATATACTGTGGCTCTTTCTTGACCTGCTTCACTATGAGTACTTGTTTTAGTTATTTCTGTGCATTTTTTGAATTTCCGCTCTTGAGGAATGTAAACACCGGCCTAAAACAAAGGAGGCGCTCCTCCCTCTTCCTGCAGCGGTCACTCCCAGGC
>NW_011363284.1:0-3769 GCF_000735185.1 Notothenia coriiceps | reverse complement strand
AGTAAAAGAATAAAAGAATAACGTTTAAAAGGGGAGTGATTTGTAAAATATCCATAAAGAAATAGTAAATCTGCTTACAGTTCTGTTTCAAATGGGTGTTGAGAGATGTATCCATAGATCTCTTCATTTTGTTCTCAAAGTGCACCAGATTGATGCTTTTAACTTCAATATTTAAAAAAAAATCTTCCCGGGGGAGCATGCCCGGACCCTCCTATGTTAGGTCCACTCTCCACTTATAAAAATAGCACTTTTCCCCTGCTTACACCTATATGCCTCGAGCCTTCATTCTAACTGTCGCGGGTGTACTGTGTATGTGCGTGGGGATTGTTGCAGTAGAAAATTCCACTGTAGCGACCGGTACATTAATGGGAAACCCTAAATGTTTGAGCACCCTCTATGAAACGTCAAGCTACCCCACAGCACTCCCAAAAGAAATCTCTGGCGCCGCCACTGAGCCTGCAATCCCATTTTGAAGAAATGTGCAGTGCAAAACAGGCTCATTGCGGCCACTAATGCTGTGATAAGACACACTTTTTTGCCAAATATCAGCATTTTCTGTCTTTTCATTTTTTGCATAAATTGCAAAGTGGCAAAGTATTATAACTCATTGTTCTAGCAAAGGGATTGGACAATTGTATTATGTATTTATTTTTTGACCACACAGACGGACACAGACAGCATTGTTTTATTATCACTGTTCTAGCAAAGGAATGCACACGTTCATATTGATGTATTTTAATAAATGTTAACTTGGCCCATTAAAAAAAAAAAGTTTGAGAACCAATAGGCCTGAAATATAAAATAAGGTTTTTTAAGAGTATCAAAACATGTTCCCATATTCTGACAGTACAGGGTCTATTAAAACATGGGAACTGTTTAAATAGACTTTCTCATTGATTCAAAAAGGCAGCATACATTGTCGGAACACAACTCTGAAAGTTTCAGCAGTAGTAAGTAGTTTGCTTTTTTTCTTCTTTTTTATGAACACTGTAGAAGAAGTTAAATGATGCCCCCAGTTTCCTTCAAGCATGTGGCTGAACATAATACATTTTAAGGTTGTCTTTTTCTGGGGGGAGATGGTTTCACCTAACTCAAACAACGGTCTAAGATCAAAGTGTGCAGTACTTCCTTGAGAAAAATTGAAAATATTGGGCTATATAAAAATAGACTTTATAAAAGGGTTAGGGTTAAAACTGAATTCAAATGATATTGATGATTACAATTGTAAACATCAACTCACTATGTGTGAGAGGGAATGTTCTCTATCTGGAGTCTGGCTGTAATTTCCAGACAAAGTCCACCCTGTTGCCAATACCAGTCTATCTATGTATTTGACCTTCAGCATGAAAGGAGACGAAATGTCAATGAGGAAACTGAGAAGGTTATGCACCAGCCCCAGCTGCCTGCTGGAAAAGCCGACTGGGTTATTTTCCCTATACACAGCACTGCCACTATCCTTTTTAAAAATAAGACAAGATAACTTTTCACTCATCAGTCACTGCAGCAGCAGCTAAAAATAGGATACAGCACAGAGGAACACGTATTACACACATTCCCGAAAGAGGCTTTTCCTTTTGCAAGGGTGCTTTGTAAATAAGAATGTGTTCTTAATGACTGGCCTTGTTAAAACAAGTTAGGTTGTATGGCCTGTATCAGCAGTTATTCTAACCATTACAATTTAAGTTCAGAAGTAATTGTTAAACTGAGAAAGTTAACTCCTTTAGAGGAACTACAGTACAACAGTACATGTAAGTCAAATTTGGATAAGTAAGGTGTAGTTTGGGAAGTGTGTTCAAATCTGAATGAGGCTTCTTAGAATCTGTCAACATTTAAATTACACTTTATAAGATTCAGAAATATTGTTAATAACTGCATCAACTTAAAAAAAGCTTATGCAGACCCAAACTCTTTGCATGAAGTGATTAAATCTAATCTGGATATAATTTAAGATTAGTAATGTATGCACAGTATGGAGCCTTTAGAAAATCTGTTACAAATTGTCAGACTCAACTGCTGCCCAGTGATCACAGCAGAGCACGTAACTGATATAAGAGAAATATATTCAGTGTGAAAGGGACATTAAATGATCAATTAATGACACAGCCATCATTCAGTAATCCATCAGTGACTTTACCTGTGTGATTAAAGACCATATCAGTGATGCACAGCATGTTCCAGTCTTTTCTCAGTGTCTCCACCAGATTACCAATGTCTCCCCAGGTATAGTGCTTCCCCTCAGGTGAAAAGTCGGGGTTTAACTTCAGCTGATCAGTTATGGGGTAGCAGGAGCCCGACACGTCAAGCTTTTGTAGCGGGCTGAAGTGAACCATGTTGTAGCCTACGCAGAGCAGAGGCAAAAGTTAAGTGGAATGTAAGATAAATAAAAATAAATCATATATTTTTTAAATCAGTCATTACTTTGTTTAACTCTGAGAGAGAGAGTCATATTCAAAGACACCAACAATAGGTAATATAAGGTAGGACAGACAAGGTAACAGGACTACAGCACAAGTCATTTGGAATTGATAACCATTTTCTATATTTTGTTCTAACTGTTTATATTTATAACAATTTTAATGCAGTTGAACGGTTCTGGAATATATAAATTGAACTTTCTGCACTGAATTAGCACATCTTTGTGTCAATGAACAGAACTTTAATTTAACTCCAAAAAATGTTTTACTTCTTTGCTGCCTATCTTGACAGATAGTTTCCAATGTTTATCAGAGCTATTTCCATGAAAACAGCCGCCTGCTGCCAGAGCAATGGTTGATGAGAGCATTACGATTGGACCATTCAGTCAAGCTGCAGTATAGAGAATCACAACAATGCGCTAAAAGCACCAAAGACCCTGTTTAAACTTGGCATTAACATTCCTATTTGTAACACAAATGGACTGCTCTACGTACATTCATCCCTCTCATATCCACATGCTTGTCAAGTCATCTAAAACACTATATTTATGGGTTACAAAATCCCTTTCTTTGTTTAATCGTGAGGCAATAGTGAGTGATCGGATTAAAATGCTTCTTGTTGGTCATTAACACTTGTATTTAAAGCTGTCAACTTCACCTGAAATTTGATTCCAAGTTTAAACAGAGTTGAACAAACTCCCTACTGAATAATATAAATGACTTGTCATTTTGTTAGTTTGTACATACCAGTCTCCTTTGCGAACCTGAGCTTGTCAAGCCATTTGTCCAATGGGCCAAGGCACTTGGCCACGTTTTTTTGGCTGCTGATGCAGTCCAGTGGGAGGATGTCATTGTTGGCTCCCAATTTCAGCACAGGATCGACGACAATGTAACCACCACTCACTTTCTCTTTATCCCTTTCAGAGACAAAAGGACACATCTGAATAAATGCGTGAACACTCGATAGATTGGAAATGTATGCAGTATGTACTGTACATGTTAAGAAATAGTTGTAGCTGATTCTGTAGCGGTTTGGTTATTGGTTCCTAAACACACACATTGGCCCTCTCTCCAGACTGGCCTGTGCTCCAAAGTGATAGATTTTGTTTTTTGTTATTTCTCGGCACTATGGGAAAATAAATCAGAGGTACAAGGATGCCGTGCCCAATGGACCACAGGCCTGTACTACGAAGCTCAACATAAACTGGATTTGTTTTTGTTATCTGGCTTAATTAACCCTAACAAACACAATCTATAGGTTACTAACGTAACCCCAGTTCTCAGAGTAACATGAAGTGAAATGTCTCACTATGGGATGCGCCTCCCCGCGAATGCCTCAGAAGCATCAATCTCAT
>NW_011363283.1:0-3328 GCF_000735185.1 Notothenia coriiceps | reverse complement strand
GTTCTTTGGATGCAACTCAGCATTCTTTCTCCTCCAAACACGTCTAGTTGAGTTTTTACCAAAAAGTTCTATTTTGGTTTCATCTGACCATATGACATTCTCCCAATCCTCTTCTGGATCATCTAAATGCTCTCTTGCAAACTTCAGACGGGCCTGGACATGTACTGGCTTAAGCAGGGGGACACGTCTGGCACTGCAGGATTTGAGTCCCTGGCGGCGTAGTGTGTTACTGATGGTAGCCTTTGTTACTTTGGTCCCAGCTCTCTGCAGGTCATTGACTAGGTCCCCCGTGTGGTTCTGGGATCTTTGCTCACCGTTCTTGTGATCATTTTGACCCCACGGGGTGAGATCTTGCGTGGAGCCCCAGATCGAGGGAGATTATCAGTGCTCTTGTATGTCTTCCATTTTCTAATAATTGCTCCCAAAGTTGATTTCTTCACACCAAGCTGCTTACCTATTGCAGATTCAGTCTTCCCAGCCTGGTGCAGGTCTACAATTTTGTTTCTGGTGTCCTTTGACAGCTCTTTGGTCTTGGCCATAGTGGAGTTTGGAGTGTGACTGTTTGAGGTTGTGGACAGGTGTCTTTTATACTGATAACGAGTTCAAACAGGTGCCATTAATACAGTTAACAAGTGGAGAGCAGAGGAGGCTCTTAAAGAAGAAGTTACAGGTCTGTGAGAGCCAGACATCTTGTTTGTTTGTAGGTGACCAAATACTTATTTTCCACCATAATTTGCAAATAAATTCTTTAAAAATCAGTGAATGTGATTTTCTGGATTTTTTTTTCTCATTTTGTCTCTCATAGTTGAGGTATACCTAGGATGAAAATTACAGGCCTCTCATCTTTTTAAGTGGGAGAACTTGCACAATTGGTGGCTGACTAAATACTTTTTTGCCCCACTGCTGTGCTGTAGCCAATCAAACTAAAACACATATGACACTTGTTCCTTTTAACATTGTCCTACCTCATACTTTATCCTCTATCTTTATTATGACATAAACAATGTGTGCTTTCTGCGTTTGTTTGGCTCTTCGGCTCCAGACAGGATTAAAAGGACTGTGTTCTGGTTAAGGCAACACAGATTCAACTAAGAAAAGACGATAGGAAAACAAATAGGAGGGTTTATTTAATATGACCTTGCCTTGAGGTTGAGTCTGTTTTTCATGACATTTATAAGGTTAAAGATTAGAAGTATTATGTTTGTAATTATTAGGTTTGATGTGGTTTTTCCAGGGCATTATGTACGAGACATCTGTATCTATGGAGTGGAAGACCTGCCGTGGATCGTGAACAGGAACAGCATGTTTGCCAATAAGTTTGAGAGTAACACGTTTCCTGAGGCCCTGGACTGCCTGGAGCAGTGGCACAGGAACAAGGTCCTGAACCAGACTATTGTTCCCATCGAGGCCTCCTGGCTGCTGGCAACACAGAGTAACTCAAGCAGCAGCTACTTCAACAGCATTGCTGGAGCATGAAGTCGCTGTTGGTGTCCTCAACGAAAAAGTGGCTACATTTAGGTCAAATTAATTGCACCCGTTGAGTGGCTATGAACGTCAAAAATGTGCGCAGAAAAAACTGAAATGACGATAATGCGTTGACAACTTCCTCTGCATCGCGGTTACTGTTCACTGACATGGGTTACTTTTTTAAGTTATAAAAGACATTGAAGCAATGTAGTTTAAACATATTTAAGTAAAACATGTATTTATTATTATTTAAGTATAAAACTATTTAACAGATTCTATCCGAGACAACTGCACTAAACAATTGGTTGAATAAACTGCTGAATATGAATTTCATATCGTTTAACTTAATTTATAGTTCATTGTGTTGCCATGAAAAGGACTAGTGTGTTTTTTTTTTATAATTAAAGAGTAGCAGGTGTAAACGAATAAAGAAAAAAACAAAAAAACATCCTTCCTCTCTTTTAAAATAAAAACCAAGCGATATGAAAGTGGCTCTTTGAGGCTGTGTTCTATCTAAACAATATGTTAAGATTGGTATACTAACATGCGAACAATGACAATGTTGACAAGATATGAGAGGCTCTTTGATGTGCCTCTCAGTTAAGCGTCCTAGAACACTAACAGTTGCTAAAACAAAATAAACAAGGTTAAGGGAACAGGTGGAAGATGGATGCGAAGCAGGAAATTACTGTACAAAGTTATCAAATGTATTGAAATAAAGCATCTCTTCATCTGCAAAAAGAGAGGAGACAAGAGAGACATGGCCTGTTCTCAATGTTCACCATATGACTTGCATGTGTTAAAGATTACTAGGATAAATGCAAAAGTGGCTCTCTAAATGGGACAAAAGATAAAAACATCAAAAGGATATCACTTTTAAAAACACTGTTCCAAAATGTGTGTGAGTTTTCCATCAGTTGTTTTTTCTTGGCAAGTGTATTTTGCTTATCGGTGTTAGAAAAACGGAAATTAGTGAAATGAGGGTACAGATAAGAGCAGTCTTGCCACACACACACAGTATGTGGCAATTGTTAATTTATTCATTATTTGAAAAGCTCATCAGTTGTATTTCTGGTTCATTTAAATGCTATAATGCTGCCAATGTATATATGCATGCCGTTTGTTATCAGTTTTAATATTATGCTTAGTTTCATAACTCTGTTCTCATTCCTCACTGTAACCAGAGATGGGATCGTTACAAAAAAAAAGTAATATATTACATATTACTTTAAAAAAAAGAAAAGTAATTTATAACACTACTTCGTTACTCTCTACATAAAGTAACTCATTACTTTACTCGCAGGGCCGGCCCGCCCATCCCTACAGGCAGATCACGCAGACTGCAGCGCACCTACAGTGTAAGCGCGCCACAGTTTTGCCTCTGCGAGACTCCACTTGCACCCCCGATTACTATTGCATTAAGGAAGACATAACACAAGTTTTTCTTTTTATATGCTCTTTAATAAAATAGGCTATCAGCCTACAACAACAAGCTAACAGTCTGTGAAACGTAAAGACACTATGAAACCAGTTCAAGACGCATTATTATTATTCTTATCATTCTTTATGAGCGTAGTCAGGGGCCGTATCCAGGATTTCCTAAATACCGAGGTCCAAACATGTCAGGGGGGTTTGGGGGATACCCCCCGAGATTTTTGGGATTTTCATGATCTAGTTAGGTGCTTTTTAAGTCCTGTGGAGGGTCACACATTGGATAATATATTGATTTCAAACCATGTCAGTGGGCTGCAGCATACATTATATTTGAAAGTGTAATATATAAGAATCAGCTGATTGTTACTATTAATGATCTGGACATGCAGAAGAGGCTAAAATGATCACAAAACATTGTCAACATTCA
>NW_011363282.1:0-3315 GCF_000735185.1 Notothenia coriiceps | reverse complement strand
TTACGGAATATTGTTTTTTTTTTAGGGTTAGGGTAATGTTGTGAATCGAGTGGCCTGTGTTCATCGTCTAATCAGCATCTTGATATGCCACACCTGTGAGGTGGGATGGATTATCTCGGCAAAGGAGAAGTGCTCACTATCACAGATTTCTTCAGATTTGTGAACAATATTTGAGAGAAATGGTTATTTTGTGTATGTAGAAAATGTTTTAGATCTTTGAGTTCATCTCATGAAAAATGGGAGCAAAAACAAAAGTGTTGCGTTTATATTTTTGTTCAGTGTATGTCTACATCCTGGCAACAATCAATAAAGCAAAAATATGTTACAGAAGAAGAATCCTCTGAAAATAAAAAAATAAGAAAAATATCAGCAGTCTGTAATGAATAGTTAAAGGTAATGCAATTCATTTAAAAAATATTTTTGGAAATATTTGTTACTATTTAATAGCAAAACATTTATTAATGAATTATTGTTGGATTAAGTCAGCACATTCCTCCCCAATTCACTTATACTGTATATAGTTGTGAACATTTTAAGCAATTATTTTCTAACATTTATAATCATTATAGAAATAAATACCTGCATTTTAAATGTATTTCACAAATTCATATTTTTCCCTTTCCCTCTTAAATGTTCTCTCCTGTATCGTGTGTTCATGACTCGTAACAATGTGTCCTGCGGCTAAATTACAGGAAGCTGCTGGATTTTACTTGTTGGCTCTAGGAAAGCTGTAGACAGAAGATAGCACGGTAACATGGAGTCACACGGGAATACACCGTCTAGAGCATATGAATTAAGACACAAACATCTGTTCACTCACACAATGGTTTACAATTGCTCTGTGATCTTGATTGCCAGGCTGATGAGAGCACTCAAATCAGATTCCAGGGCTGGCATAGAGAGCACGAAATCAATGCTTTGACACCTGAAAAGAAGTTAAGGATCAGCTATAAAGTCCCTTTGTCTTTCCATTACAATTTGATGTTAAGACAATGGTTCCGCTTCATACATTGTCTTTCTCTTTTTCATCTCACTTGCATATTGCCTTTGCTTTTTCATGTTTAATGTGATGCAAGTATTGAGCAATGTAACCATCTGCCTTTTCTACAGCTAAACCTGATGTATTTACTGTTAGATTTAGTGAAAAATTGACTTCAATTAAAAACTGAGAAGTAGGCTTCAGCATTGTGTCTTAAATAAACAGAAAAATAACTTTGAAGTTCTAACTTGGCTAAATTTGAAGGTGGTCGAAATAATTTGGCTAAAACTGTGTAGGTGGAACTCTTTGGCAGTGTGTGTGAACATTGGCTCTATATATCATGTGCATAAACATAGTGTGTATTCTGCTATTGATTGCATGCATTGGACCTTGATTACCATGGTTTGAATACATGAACTGTTATAACCCTAATTATCATACAGTGCAAAAAAGCAAGTACAATTGTGTTTGTGAATTGTCATTATAAACACCCAAAATAATATTATATGAATTGTCATTGCTGATTTATTTTCCTCTCACCAACTCAAACTTCTCTTTTTTATTCTACCAATATGCTCACTCAAGACATTTCAATCACACCAGTGTTTTGCACGTACTGTTCTATTCAAAATGTCAAGGGGAAATCATGTTGTAAAATTCCACATGCTCCCAAAAGAAAAGGCAGGCTGCTGCGAAGGATTTGACTGCATCAGGAGATTTTAGTCAAAGCTGCATGCAGAGGATGATACTGACATTGCCCAGGGGGACCAGCCAAAAATAAGAAAAAAATAGTTTCTGTGGAAAGAAAAATGGTACTTGAAAAGGAGAGACTTTAGAAATCACTTTAGAGGCAAGTATTGGTTATGTTACTCACTCCTTACAAAGTGAGTGAAGATGATAAAGTTCTGTATCTAAATTCTTTATCAAAATATATTGGATGAAACAATGGATGAAATAACCTAAAGTATTGTGAAAGGGATTAATGACAGTGAGGAACCAAGAGAGAAATATCACCCAATGGAACAAAAAGAAGAACGAATTACAATGATCGGGAAGCCAGAGATCTGTTGGCTTACATTTTTACCCAAACTTTCACCAAAAAAAGCTATATTATCTAACATTTCCGCATTTAAATGTCTAAAAATCCTAGACCTTTGTAATGTTCATCTTATGTAGTCCTGGTCCTTTATATTTGGGAACATTTACAGCTACGCTGCAGTGATTGGATGGTTTTACTGTACCACATTCATCCTCTGTTAGTGGCTGACATATGAAAATCGCCCAAAATCTCATTAAGACATTTTTTACAATTTCTTTGTGTCTCTTGGTGTAGATGGCTCCTTTATGAGAAGCTAAAGGAGCCATCAAGCTACAAAAGTACCGAGCACACGAGTTGGTCAGGGGCGGATCTAGACAAATATCCATGGGGTGGCAAGAGGGTGGCAGGAGATTTTGAAGGGTGGCATCCCCTGGCAGAAGTATATGCTGATTTAATCGCAGTCATATCAATTAATGTTAACTTGGAAAGCCACAATATTAATATTTTAAATAAATAACATTTGGTGACACTATTGTGGCACATCAGGGTGGCAGGCGTAATTTAATGAATTTTAACTGAACAATAACTGAATGAGTTTGTCTCACTCTTAGACCAGCATGGGTACCAAATCTATACAGACTGCTGCAATAAGTACATTAATTAACTGTCTCATCGATGTTTTTCTGAATGAATATGATAATATTAACAATCATATAATTCCTATCAGCTGTCAATCACTGTTATGATTCACATATTCACTTATTATTGAAAAAACTATATTTTTTGGAGGAGTTAATGATGAATGTTCCTCAAGATGCTTGCTCACCCTCCTTCAAATTTGAAAGACAAGTAATTACTATCATAAATCAAAAGATTCAAAGGAACAGTTCAGCGCCCCACAGCTTCATTGCAAACAGTTACAACCTTGACTTTACATCAGAAAGAACAAACATTAAATAAGTGACTAACTGCACCAGTTAGGGTTAAAAAACGTGTATTCAGCTAAAACATATACATCGCTGCAGTTATTATCCAGTGGAAAGCCCTTACCTACTGGCCTAGTTAAATCAAAGTGGTTACTTTTGTTTGGCCGGGCAGTGTTGTTTTACCCACCGTCTTATTTGACTTTCTCTAGACTTAAAACTAGAAAAAAATATATTGACACACGTAAGGTCATCATCTTAACAGTTTATTATGCTCATCGAGTCATCCGTGAGCAGAGCATCAAGTTGGCATTCCTATTACAGCTGAATGAGGCGATTACCATCTTGTTCAGCAAAACGCCTCACAAACTTAT
>NW_011363281.1:0-2816 GCF_000735185.1 Notothenia coriiceps | reverse complement strand
GTGTGTGTGTGTGTGTGTGTGTGTGTGTGTGTGTGTGTGTGTGTGTGTGTGTGTGTGTGTGTGTGTGTGTGTGTGTGTGTGTGTGTGGGAACAACAGGATCTGGCCTTCAACAGCTTCGAGCAGCTTTGCATTAATTATGCAAACGAATACCTGCAGTCCTTCTTCAACAGGATCGTTTTCAGGGAGGAACAGGTGAGTCAACGTCTCACACACGCCAAACACACACACACACCAAAATGTATCTACATTAGTTATGGAAGTTTAGTCATCTTATTCGTAAGTGTTATTACATGTGATCCCCATGCAGGAGGAGTACAGACGGGAACAGATCCCCTGGCAGGACATCCCATTCAGTGACAACCAGCCCTGCATCGACCTCATTGCCGCTAAGCCTCATGGGATGCTGAGGATCCTGGACGACCAGAGCTGTTTCCCACAGGTGGGGCAGAAAATAACTTTGTACATACATGTTACACACACACATTTAAATATCACTTAGAGCAGGGGTGCCCACACTTGTTTGGCTTGTGAGCTACTTTTGAAATGACCAGCTCAACAAGGTCTACCAACCAAAAATGAAATTCCAAATTGAAAGGGGATGAATAACAAAAGCTTTAACACATTTTATTTAGACATGAACAGAAACAAATACATGTGCTCTAAGTCTTAGAGTCTTCTGCTTTGTTGCCAGGCGACAGACCACACCTTCCTCCAAAAGTGTCACTATCACCACGGCAACAACCCATTGTATATGAAGCCAAAGATGCCCCTCCCGGAGTTCACCATCAAGCACTTCGCTGGACGGGTCACCTACCAGGTACGCAGCTCCTGATTGGCTTATCTCGAGTGACAAAACCTGCTATTGGTTTTCCAGTTGGCCAAAATGTATTGGATTGGCTGACACTGACAATAATGTCATTGATAACATATGATCAGTAACACAAATGAGAAAAATACATTGAGAAACAACGCAAAACACTGCTGGAAGAGAGGGAAACCTCAACTTGTCCCTGACAGATTCTAATCATTTGTGACGTCAATAACACAGGTTTACAAGTTCCTTGATAAGAACTACGACCAGGTCCGACAGGATGTTCTGGACCTGTTCATTCAGAGCAAAAACAAGGTGAGAGAAGAGAACCTTATTCCAACATATCTCACGTGAATAAATGTGTTTCAGTGAAATGTTTTTCTGTGTGTCCAGATGGTGTCAAACCTCTTCCTGGTTCACGCAGAGGTCACAGGTCAGCAGAGAGGTCACATGAGGAAGAGCAGCACGGTCACCAGGAGATACCAAGCGCCCACCGTCAGCAACAAGTTCCAACAGTCTCTGCTGGAGCTGGTGGAGAAGATGGAGAGGTGAGCCAGACAGAAGAGGAGATGTTTACCCTCAGAAAATAATTTCATAGCGCACAGCTGCTGCCCACAAACTGTCCCTATTATCAGTAAAAAACAAACAAATATAGTTTATAATTAACAAATGAAATTGCAATGTTGTTTACTTTTCTTTTGTTTCAGGTGCAACCCTGTATTTGTACGCTGCATTAAGCCAAATAATATGAAGGTACTGTAGGTTTTCAGGCTTTCTGTTCTTCGACTGATGCCAATGCCTCACTGTTTCCTGACATTCATTGTTTTTCAAATGTACGTTTTTCTGTGTTTAGCAACCGGGTGTATTTGAGGACGAGATGGTCGGCAGTCAGCTGAGACACTCAGGTGTGCTCGAGACCATCAGGATCCGTAGAGAGGGGTATCCTGTCAGAATGCCATTCTACATCTTCCTGTTCAGGTAACACACGCACAGTGGTAATCACAAGATGGTGGGAGGCCCTTTGGTGGAAAGGCACTCAGTAGTTTGTATGGGAAGTGATATGGAGTTGCTTAAATATGGAAGCCATGAGAGGCAAAGTGAGAAAAAACGAAACATTTCCTTGATCTATTTTCAAAGTATATTCTAATTATTCTCTCTGCGTTGAGTAAAGTTATTTCAGAATAATCTTATAGGAGAATATTCTTATTGTCTCTATCATTTTCTTCTTCATTCTTTGATCACCTGTGGCAAAAATGAGTATTACAACAAGAAACACATCATCTGGACAAAAAAGCACTTTTTTTCTCCATAGATAAAAATAAAGAAATTAAAGGAATCTGTAGAGAATGAAAACATTTGAAAACATATTATTTTTAAAGCCTATGTATTTGTGTATAAGTGTACATATGACTCCTTCGCGTCGAAAGGAGCCAGTTGAGGTGGTTCGGGCACCTAGTTAGGATGTCACCTGGGCGCCTCCCTAGGGAGGTGTTCCAGGCACGTCCAGCTGGGAAGAGACCAAGGGGTAGACCTAGGACCAGGTGGATGGATTATATATCTTCCCTGGCCTGGGAGCGCCTTGGGATCCCCCAGTCAGAGCTGGTTGATGTGGCCAGGGAAAAGAAAGTTTGGGGCTCTCTGCTGGAACTGCTACCTCCGAGACCCGACCACGGATAAGCGGGAGAAGATGGATGGATGGATGGATGGATGGATGAAGACTAAAAATACAATTTAACAGAGTAAAAGGCAAGCGGAGTATGACTATGTTTTAAATGATTATATGATTATTTGACAAGACGGTTAGAACCTTTTTTTTGGTTAGACAAACATACAGTTTTTGTAAGAGATCAATGGTAAAAGGTCAAATGTACCTATTGTCAGGGGTGCACATAACCTTTTTGCCCTGGTTCTCAAAGAAGCACCTGGAGATGTTGCTTGGTGCGCAACCTTAAAATGAAATAAACCGGATCTTTTGAGGGGTACTTTACTTATGAACGGGGGGGG
>NW_011363280.1:7784-10855 GCF_000735185.1 Notothenia coriiceps | reverse complement strand
TCAATGCAAAACATATAGCAGCTAGCGTGGAAGCTAGCGTGGACGTTAGCCCGACTCGGAGTACAAGGACCCACACCCAATTCGCGTTGATCAAACAGTGGCCTATGCAACAGAGAGATTTTATTTTTCATCAGGATATTGGAAGAATAGGAGGGATTGAGGTCAATCACTGGCACTTTTTTATTTTATTTTAAATGGTACACTTTATGTTGAACTATTTATTACGTTGTTGGTGCAACTGGCACTTTATGTTGAACTGTTTATTGTTTTGGCCAAGGTTATTGAGAGAGTTGGACTGAAATTGATTAGATTTTTTAAATCAACTGTTGGTAAATCAACAAAGTCTGTTATGGCCTCTGAAGCAACAGAGAGATGTTTTCTAATAGTCAGGGTTTCCAATGTTCTGAATGTACTTGAAAGTATTGTGTTTTACTTAAAAAACAAAGTGTTATAGTTTACAGAAGGTCTACCTACCTATAGGCTACCTGAATCTCTGAAATGTACTATATTCCTAAATATGCTATTGCTACACTTTATGGCAAAAATTGCACTTTTCTGTTGGTCTTGGTTAAGAACCTCCTTGAAAAAAATAAACAATGTTTTATTGCTTAAGCTTATGTATTCAGTCATTATTCAATGGTATACTAAAATCCATGTGAAAAAAATTGCTTCTCACTGTTCTCAGGTCAAATATTTATATATGATTTAAAAATGCGATTAATTGCGATTAATTAATTACAAAGCCTGTAATGAATTAGATAACAAATTTTAATCGAGTCCCGGCCCTAGTTTTAACACTTAGTTATTATAAGATAAGATACGTTCCCTTCACTGTACTCGTACAATGAAATGTCATTTCACGCTGGTGCAAGTGACGATGTTTCCTTCCCTAGTAAGAGTCTGTGTTGCGAATGATATTGTTGGGGAGTGTTTCATTTGTGACAGTAGGGTCTCTGGGGCCTGTCCAATAGCAGGCTGAGTCAGCAATAAAGGACGCAGTTAAACTGACTTCAGGTTGTGCTGAGTCAGGCTGAGCAGCTCTGAGAACAGGTACATGTGTCCTTCTGACCTTCTACTATTTTCCTATTGTGTTCCTCTTGTTTTCCAATCCCCACCCCCCTTTTCCTCCCCATCCTTCCTTTTTATTCAGTCCTCTTTTCACCTTTACTCCTCCTTTCCTCTCATTCTTATATCTTCTTTTTATGCGCGAGTCCTCTGGTGTCGTAGCAGATGCCAGTGTTCTGTTCTCCTCAGCAGGCTCCCATGATACCCACACTGCCTTCTTCCTGCCTGCCTGCTGCTCCAGCCTTAGTGCAGTGACTCAGCATTTCTCTTTTTCAGTGTGTCTAAACAACCTCCAACAGCCATTTCTGCTTTGATATTTAATATGTACTAGATTTAAACTTAATAATGATTATTAACTTGTGCATATGCCAGTCTTGGCTTTGTAAATTGTGTGCTGTGTCATGTATGGATGGATTGTTCAAGCTGGTTAATTAGGGCCTTTGCCCGCATAGAGATTTTTTGGAATAAAAGGGCTGGCAGAGCCTCCTCCCATCGTTTTATCACAACAGATTTCCCAGCAATTTTTTAAAACGTTCTATGACAACGATATCTCGACAATGTATAATTGCTGTTGTATGAGCAACAGCAAGACACTTCACCACAATTGGCTCCTGTGGGGATTGCCCACAGTATTGAGTATGTAAGCCTCTTTGGATAAAAAAAAAAAAAAAAGTGACATGTAATGTATGACAGCTGTTTGTGCTACTATTTATTTGTTTGACATTGTTATTTCATAACAACCAACCGGAAGATGCCTACTCTTGCATTATGTATGAATAAGATTGTCACCACTCTGGGTCTGCCGTAGGGGTGCAACAACTAATCGACTTAATCGATTAAAATCGATTACCAAATTAGTTGGCAACTAATTCAGTCGTCGATTCGTTGGTGACGTCATCACATGTGTTCTACACCCCGTTAAGCTCCAACGTTATCGCTCTTTTGTATCGGTACAGGAGACATTTAAAAACATATGTTATGTATTATTGCTACATAAACATTATATCGCAGTCTTAGTGTTGCCAACTCAGTTTCTAATATGCAATATGACTACAAAATGCGTCTATCATGTATTTTCGATCTTCCGAATTCAGACGAGCGATCTCTCCCCCGCCTGCTTGCGAGGGCCCCAGCAAAACCCATTGCCTATGCCATATGCCAGAAACTGGTTCCTTTATTCATTTGATTGAGTTGTTTAGCTGTTTTTGCATGTAACGAAAAATAATTTACGGATTATAAAGTGTAGTTTCTTTGTTGTTACCGACCTGCTTCTAGTATAATTTCCCCCGTCTGTCTTCGACATTTCGCTCCTATCGAACTTTGAACATCATTTTTATTGATTCAAAGCAATGGAATTAGAATGGATACCAAAAAATATTCGACTCCAATTCAGACCCACAACGACAATCGTATGTATTCTGTGCGACTGCTACCTTCCAACGAACTGCGCTGGCCTCCCGCGCCGCGCGCCCGCGCCAGCGCAGGCTCTCCCTGGCATGGCACCACAATGCCGCTCTCTGGTCCAAGCTTCCGCGTGGCACCCGGTCGGAGCCCGCACGTCAAGGCCACGGGCATACCGACTTACTACGAGCCGCGCCTGTACAACGACCCTACTGTCCGACCCAGCCACGCGCGCATCCGCTCTGCTCTCTGCCAAGCCGCACACGCCCAAACCTCGCCCGCCCCGGACCAACTCAACGCCATTCTCTTATTACCCAATGATAACGTCCCGACACCACCCACCCCATGCCTCCCTCGCCTAACAGGTGCGTCCCCTCGCCGCCTGCGGACTTCTTCACAATATCGTGTCCGCCGAGCTCCGGCTTCCCAAACCCCCACAACAAGACAAAACGACGACCCCCACAACAAACACAGACGACAACACGAAAACAGCAGACCAGAAAAAAACCCAGAAAACGACCGACAACCTAAAACAACACGGAAAAGAACGGACCACACACCAACGAAAACCCACAAGACAGAAACAACAACACAACACACAATGC
>NW_011363280.1:0-3109 GCF_000735185.1 Notothenia coriiceps | reverse complement strand
CCCCCATTTTGCATTTTGAAATGCTCCTGATTTCTGAGGTCTCAAGGTTGGCAAGTATGGCCTAACAGGCTCATAATTATAAGGTTGTGGTCCGTCATATGCATTCGAATATACATGTTCAACTTCTTCTGTGTCTTCTGTGTCGAAACTAGCATTGGGATCCATGCTTATTAATACGTTACACCGGCCGCTCTCCCCCTTGTTTCCCCTTTGTTACGTCACACGCGGGAGGTCACGTGGGGTGGCTTTTTTGATGCGGAAGTAAAAATGTCTTGCAAAAACGACGCCAGATGTCACTGTAGTGTATATTTATTTGAAAATCTAGTGTATACATCATTTTCCAACACATTTATTCACTGGTGTCTTTAACCTGGAAGTTGCTCTTTAATGCAATTCATGTCATATAAACTGGACATGTGTTGATAAAAAAGCTTGTTATATTAACACCTTTTCAATGCTACACATGAGGAATGTTGTATTTTGCTAGTATGTCCTAACCAGAATAGCTGTTGGATGTTGGCAGTGGAAAATATCTGGGTCATCTCTATTAAAGTATTTTGGTCGGAGGTAGGGGTGTAACGGTTCACAAACATTTCGGTTCGGTACGTACCTCGGTTTTTAGGTCACGTGTCGGTTCGGTACGTTTTCGGTACAGCGAAACAAATTATCACAAAATATATATATATATATTTTTTTTATTATTATTAAACTGTGAATAATGTATTCACTCAAATAAATACAAAATATAATAAAATGAACATTAAGGTGCAGCATTTCGATGAACTGAAATAATCTGTATTTGAACCTTACTGTACTAGTACTCGTAAAACATAAACTATTAGTTTTGGGTTTTTAGTTATTATTAAACTGTGAATATTAAGTCAAATAAATACAAAATATAATAACATAAACATTAAGGTATAGCATTTCGATGAACTGAAATAATCTGTACTTGAACTGTACTGTACTAGCACCTAAGCAGCCAGTTTGACATTATGACTTGCTTGTCATTGTATTTTCATGTTTTTTTAAAGAAAAATTAACTTATCCACATTGCTTGCCGAAAGGGCAGATCTGCTGGCACTAACAATGTCTCCTGCTGTGGAGGACACCCTCTCGCTAGGGACAGAGGTAGCAGATACAGCCAGGTAGCGCTTTGCTAACATGGCAACATAAGGATATTTGGCGTTTGTAATAGCTTTGGCTCGGTCTGACCTTTTTGCGAGTGGTGGAGGCTTAAATGCTAGCAGGAGTTGGGTTTGCACTTCAGTCTTTTTTCTTTTGGTACCGGTGATATTCACGTTCGGGTGAACGTGAATATCACTCAAATGAGTGTGCAAGTTTGATGTATTGCCAGGCGCGTAACCAATTTTAGTTGAACAATGCCGACAAACAGCTTTGGTTCGGTCCACCTGTCTTTGTCCGTCATCCTTGTACGTAACTGCGAAACGAAAATGTTCCCAAACCTGAGACTTCAATGATGCTGGAGGATTTTCGATCTCAACTTTATCTGCGTTCGCCATTTCGACAGTTCTTCAACTGACTAAATTTGAACGCATCCCTGTGACCAGCTCTCATAGTATGCCTCTCCTCCAATGAAATGACTTGCTCGCTCTATGACGCGTTGAACCCAATTATTCGGTAGGTGTACCGTTACACCCCTAGTCGGAGGCCATTGTTAGGGCTGTATTGCATCTATTATTCTCGAAAGAATGTCACCTTTCTAACCTGGATAAGGCTCCTTAGCCGTGGGCCCTTGGCCTACCTATGACCCCTACAGTTGGACGTGCTTCCTAGTAAGCTTTGCTATTTGTTAAGGTTTGCTGTAATCCCCCCATCCCTCTCCATCTCCATTTGTTTATGATGCTTGAAGTGGAATGCCACCTGCTTGATCAACCTTAGGCTAACCTACAACCCCTCATTAGACACCTCTCTCGTGAGTGGGACCTTTACTGGTGTAATTTGGCTACATAATTAAGTAATAAGAGGCATCTAACGGATTCCATTTCTATGACATTTCAACTTCTTTATCTCCCTTTGTAAAAGCTAGAGTTACTTGGTCAGAATTCCTACAGACAAAGGGGATTAAGGTGCTTGTATAGGTGCTCTTTTTTCCACTGACCTATCTCTTGAACTCCCAATAGACTAAGGGGTCACACCTTAAGCTTGTCTGTGCACAATCCTTCAAATGACCTAAATATTGTTTGTTGAAAGTTATTTTGTCCAAGTTGATAAGTTGCAGGAAGTGGGCCAATGTCCTCCAGGCATGTCTGGCATCTCCTGTTGACTGAGAGGTAGTTATTGTTCTCAGTGTTGTTATGTACCAAAGTACATTTACTTAAGGGTTGTACTTAACCTGTTAAGCCCCATAGCCCCCGTCGGGAGGGCTACAGGCTTTTTTGGTTTTTCACGAAACTGTGTCTCAAGGCTTCTTAACATTTAATAAACTATGAATGTGTCATACTCACTTAACGGGAAGAAACTCAGCTAACTGACGATATGAACCATTTTTAGGATTTTAGGAGTTGTTGGATTTAGTAACTTCCCCTCGATTCTATTGGCTCTGGCATTTAACAAGAGATGTCAATCATCAAAATCGACCGAGGGGGGCCGGAGATATGGAAAATCCACCCAAATGACACCAGAAGTGTTTATTTTGTTCTGATCCTCTCTAAAAAGATCAACTATCACTTGTTTTGCATCAATCCTGTTAGAGGGTACTTATTATATGTTATAGTTTGGATTCCTAAAGCTTTCAGTCTACTATCCCATAATTCAAGGGTGGTTTTCACTATATGTAATGTTCTTTTTTGGATGGACACTATCATTTACATTTTTTTACTATGTTCAATATGAATTTACTTTAAATTTAAAAAAAATTCTATATTGATTCTGACTTTTCTACATCCAACTCACAGGTTTATCATTGCTTTGAGAAAAAAGATTATTAATTTACCCCTTTTAGAAGTGAAAATATAGTCATTTGTTCTGGGAATATCATTTTCGAGCCTGAGACCTGGAAAACAGGCTCGGGGCTTAACAGGTTAAGGCAGTGGTTCTCAAACTTTTTCTGTCAGGCCCCCCCTTTGGAGAAAAAAAAAAGTCGGGC
>NW_011363279.1:0-2827 GCF_000735185.1 Notothenia coriiceps | reverse complement strand
AGTAGATACACTACATACTGACATACACCTGAACATCAGCAGGAGAGGACTCTTTAAAGTAGAGACACTACATACTGATATACACCTGAACATCAGCAGGAGAGGACTCTTTAAAGTAGAGACACTACATACTCATATACACCTGTACATCAGCAGGAGAGGACTCTTTAAAGTAGATACACTACATACTGATATACACCTGAACATCAGCAGGAGAGGACTCTTTAAAGTAGAGACACTAGATACTGATATACACCTGAACATCAGCAGGAGAGGACTCTTTAAAGTAGAGACACTACATACTGATATATTTTTGGAGTTTAACTGCAGGTGCTGCTTTCAGAAAAGATCAAACAAAGTCTCCAGGTCGAGGACGTGTCTCACATCAGAAAGATGTTCATGCCCCTCGGCGTCCAAACTTTATGAAGTTATCTGAAGTGTTAGATGCAGTAAACCTTAAGATGATGATGCACACACACATTTAGCAATAATTCAAGTAAATCAAAGTGTCTGAGTCTGACTTCTATCGAAATGAAGCTGCTGCAAAACAGAGAAACATTTCTATAATGATCTCCTTAGTCGTTGTTTAACTTTTTGATACAGAAACTACATATTTCCACATAGTAAAACATTGAAATGCATGCATTGCAGACACTCAAATGTATTTTATTTTATTATTGACTAAATCATTCTTGAACTAATACAAATTACTTACATTTGTTTTTGATATCTATAATTTATGTTATGGTTTATTTTAGATTTTTTGTTTTTACTTATTTATTTCTTAACCCATTTGTCAACAATTTACATACAGCATAAACAAAACAAAAAGACATGCTGCACATCTGAAAACTGTATAGTTAATGTGAAGAAGACCTCAACAAATAATGCAATTAATAAACAAAATGAAAAAGATCCCAAATAAGTATTGTGGGGGAAACTTCCGAAGCAATTGGAGATAGGACTCAGAGACACGATGGAGAGCTGGAGCTTTGATGGCAAACACTGACGGTTTATTTGGAGCTTCGGCCGGAGAATTGACAAGATAGGGGGTGTGGGAGGCGTGTGGCGCAGTGGAATAGTGCGTTGGTGTTCGGATCAGGGGAGCACAGGTTCAAACCCCACTTGAGTCAGCATGTCGTTGTGTCCCTGAGACACTTCACCCCAAATTGCTCCTGTGGGGATTGCCCACAGTATTGAGTATGTAAGTCGCTTTGAATAAAAGCGTCCAATGAGAATGTGTGTCACGAGTTGAAACAGCGGTTGCCAAACCAATTCTGAATAACTCTTCTGCAGCTCCAGGTCTTAACTAGTTCGGAGTGTAATAATCAACATTCTTTATCAGCGAGACTAAACAAATATGGACCCTGAATCTAACTAGAGCTCTCGTCCATCGGAAATAATGTGCGCCAGGGAACCTTCGTCCCTGAACAGTAAATTACCTCATGGCGGCTTGTGCTCTGTCATAGATTGGCAACACCAATGCGCCCAAGCTGCCCCTCCTAAAGAGAGATGGCAGCAATACCCAAGGCCGTAGACCTATGCCGTGGGAAAGGAGACGGTGAGAAGAGAAAATGATGAACTGGGTTGAAGGTTGAATACCTAATGAAAATGATTCCCTAACAATTATTCTATTTTTACATTACAAAATAAATATGAATACAAATCATATAAACAAGGACTTTAGTCTTTCGAGTTAGATTACAGCTGATTGCGAGATGGTGATTCCTTAAAGGGGACCTGTCATGCAAAATGCACTTTTGTACGTCTTTTATACATGAATATGTGTCCCCGGTGTTCCAGGGAACTCACCAAGTGTCAGAAAACACAACCCTCTCTCTTTTCCTCCATACCCAAATCTCTTAAAAAGGGGCTGCAACGGATCTGATACAGACTGATCCAGATTTGAACACTTCTATGACGTCACAGAAGTGGCGCTACGGCTATTGGGCCAACTCCACCAATCAGGAGGAGACAGCCACGGACATTGCCGTTCGAAAGCGCTGTAGACGCTGTAGTACATATGCCAGGCCACCAGATGGTGCTGTTCTCACATAATCCGAGCATGAAAGACAGTGTTAAATTGAGCGAAATGAGGAATGGATAAAATGCATGATCTGTTTGGTATTTTGAAAAATAAAACGTATAAATATGCCTTATATAGGTATGGTCCTACACTATATTATTCACATATAGCATGATAGGTCCACTTTAAGGGGGGATATGTCCCCATTATGTCATATTGGTACTTCAGCTTGCATCACTTCATAGTAAAACATACGTTACATAAATGATACAGCATGTCATGCAATGCAGTGCAAGTTTGATTTAATAACATATACATTTTTCCTTATCTGGTTTACAGCCGTCGTGACATTTATCATCTCCAATTTTGATGCAAATATCTGCTTATTATTTTATGTAATCATCACGTACTGATCCGTATAAAGACGAAATAATTGATCATGCAATAATTAAGCTTACTTCATTAGCATCTTTAGCACAAGACACACATATAAGGTAGTATTTAGAAGTGTTTTTGTGCATTTTGTGAATTTATTTTATATATTTATTGGACTCAAGAAGCGAAAACGTTCTTTGTTCAATTATGATTGAAGTCATATAAGCGTAAAAAGTTCCCATACTTTTTTAATCCAAATAAAGGTGTTGCATTATACCCTTATTATTATCATTACCATCATCAAATTAATAATATTATATCATGTTAGTTCAACGGTCAAAAATAATTTCCTCTTAGCACAATACCGCATCAGTTGCGCAACTTGCGCCACCTATGTGACAGACAAAAGAGTATGTGACAGACAAG
>NW_011363278.1:0-6003 GCF_000735185.1 Notothenia coriiceps | reverse complement strand
TGATCTTTATCTTTTCTATTGTACGATTCTCTGGCTGGGGCGCCAACTCAAATCTCGCCTAGGGCTGCAAATTGTCTAGAGCCGGCCCTGGTGATACCATTTATAGATTTGCCTGTCCCACTGTCTTGGCCAAACTTGACCCACTCTACCATGCTGCAATGCGTTATATATATCAAATGCACCCTATAGGGCTCATCATTGCACACTGTATAGCCTAACTGGGTGGTCCTCACTCACTATGCGTAGGATGCAGCATTGGTTTTTATTAATGTATAAAGCCATTTTAGGAAAGCTTCCACTGTACATATGTGCCAGATTTGCTCCAGTTTGTGACTTTTACAACCTCAGATCCAGTGCCTGGATACGGTTCCAGGTTCCTGCTGTGCGGACTGAGGCTGGAAAAAGGAATCTCTTTTATTATGGTCCTTGGTCTTGGAATGACCTTCAATCACGCCTCAAACTGACGGCACTTGTCTCTATAGCATGTTTTAAATTGAAGTTGTCAGAAGTCCTTACCACCAGCTGCTCTTGCAGTAATAAGTAGTGCCTTTCTTACTGTCCTAATGTGCACAATGTAGTAACTGCTTTTTTCGTCTTATGTTTTCTTAGTTATGTTCTCTGTATTTTATATGTTTGTGTTATGTGTAACGTTGCTGCCTTCTTGGCCAGGTCAGCATTGTAAATGAGATTTTATCCCAATGCTTTTTATCTGGTTAAATAAAGGTTAAATAAAAAACAATTAAAAAAAACAATGTCTACGCTGTGTCTTGTTTAGTGTGAATAGGAGCTAGCCTACATGTCAACACCAGAGGGCACTCCTGTACAACAGCGAACATTTAAGCTCCTAAAATGCTTTATGGATGAACTCTGGGACGTAACAGGAGCGGATGAAGGGGATTCAGGAAACACAAGAGTTTTTAAGGTTGACTTACCTGTGACGAAGCCTCGGGGCAGAGTAATAGACCTGCGCCTCTTGTTTCAAAGTTCAGAGACGTGTGCAGACAAATACTGAAACCGCAGCACTCACTGTCTCTAGCATGACTAAACAAGAAGATGCTTAATGCGTGTGTGATCATGCTATTTGATTTCGTATAGAGATAGTGTTAAAACACAGTAGCCTATGTATTCACAGGAAAATGAATGCACACTCAAGACAAAAGGTGATAAGTGCAAGGAGTTTGTATCGAGGATATAGGTTTTAATCATATTAGATGAGAAATATTAAGAGGATGCAAAAGTTGAGATCAATATCTTGCAAATGATGTTTCTTGCAACTGAACACCCACATGTGGTTTACTGCATTACCCCATATATCATCCTTTACAAGATTAAAAACCTTGCACTTATGCCTCTGAGGGCCACATCAGATACGGGTCTCTCAAAGGAGAGATCGGTGACTTTTTAATGGACACTTTCCCCTCGGGTGAAAATGTCTATTACAGGATGGACACCTTCTCCTCGGATATAAATGTCTAAATTGCTGCAGTGAGGGAAGAAAAGTACCCCGTATGAAAGCTGAGCATATGAAGCCTGTTGTCCTGAGGGTCTGCTCTGCTGTGAATAATCGCCACTCTGCTTCAAACTTCACAGTGTGCTGTGGAACAGCTGTAATCATGATGCAACAAGACTCAACTTCAGAGTAGAATAATAAGGCAGCAGGGCCCAAAGTAAAAAAAAAAGAATACTTTTCTGGGTTTTTGACGCAGTGTATGACTCAGATGTTAACTCTCCATCTTGATTTTAAACTGTATGATTATTAATTCCCACCAGTTTAACAACCAGTCATTCAAACGCATCACAGATGGCAATTGAAGGGGGCCCTATTGAAAGTGGCGGCTCACCCGCAGAGAGGGAACATTGAGCCCATGCACACATCTTGTTATTCATCATGTCACATGGCCGCAGCCTATGCCAAAATAGGGAAGAGTAATAAAAAGAGTGCACAACCTCCCACCTCCCAGCTGGATGGCTTAGCAGGGCTGATAGTTTGGCACATCTCAACTCAAATACGTGGCATGAAACTCTTGTGAACTGCAGCAGGTATTAACAAGCTGAGGCAAAGCCTTCCTACATTTCAAAGAGTGTTTGTCTGCCTCCCAGATATGTTTCATTTTCAGAGTTTCAATTTCAACTAGCTTTTTTTCTTGCTCTCAAAAGTAATGTGATAGATTATGTTGACTCACTGACTAAAGAATTACGCCAGTTTCAGTATTAAAGCGATTTGACATGGATGTTCTCTATAGCTGCCTGTGACTCTTTAAAATGAAACATGTTAAGTTTGTACAGACATGTATGATACCTCAGGTCCTTTGGGGATCAACTGACTTTATCTAGGGCCACCGGTCACCGATGAGGGGTACATTTATAACTTTGTGATACAATTTTTACATAACACACTTTTTAATGTTTTGGATGAGGGAAAGTTATGTGGGAAGAGTAAGGATCAAGTATTTTCAAATAAAGGCTCATGTAAAAGTGAAGTCACCTGCCAAGCCGAGTTGCAAGTCTTTTTAAAAATGTTGTAAAGTTTCTGACTTGAATCGAGGTCTCGACTTGAAGCTTGACCTCTGTTAATGAACTAATGCACTTAACTAGGATGGCGGACAACTAAGTAAAGCCTCAGAGCAACTAGTAACATCAGTATTTCACAAGAAAAAAGCAAATAGTGTGAGATGAGTCTAAAAAAAAGCAACATATATTTCATGGGGCAAATATATTTTTTTCATCTTCAATTGGTAATCCCCCAGTGAACCCTCAGACCTATAGCTTGTACCTAGATACACAGCGATCTGGTACATTGGACGTTTGGCGGCAGACACATTTTTTAGTGCCACAGCTACTTCTGGACCATGTTACCTGAAAAAAATGAATCCAATAAGTTCAACAGAGTAGCGTACAGATTTTTTAAATCTTATTTGACAATCTACAGCCTCTGCATTGATGCTCATCCAAACCAGGACAAAGATAACTGGCTTATTTTAGCAGTCATTTATTTGACATTAAAACATTTCCCACAAACCTCAGCTGCGGCTGAAGAACACTTAAGAGCGTTCACACAAGGGTGGGTTCAAAGAGGCCACCATCAAAGACACAATCATCATTATAATCAGTAAAAGTGTCATAGTTATCATCATAAATCATTTTGAACATTAAGCGTCACCACCACCAGTAACCCAACACCACCTCACAATAATCTCCTTCTGAATATTCAAACAGGACGTGGAGCAGACTCCACTGACGTCTGCAGCTCAGCAAACCAGGGTCAAACGTAAGTGTTTTTCTCTGAAGCACCAGCTGGTTGGAATCTACCTCTCAGGTAGAATACTTAAGAGAGAAGTAACATTACTCAACACTCTCCTGAATGTTTAAACTTTGGAAATATCTTCACACATAACTACATGGATCCTCTTGCTGAGTAAATCCCATAAAACAAACTGTTGCAGGTTTTATTTACCCAAGTACGACTGCTTCTTGAAACATGCTCCTGTAGATCACTGCAAGTTAAAACAAATACCATAAATCATTTTCAGATGATCACCATTTGACCCTAGTTTGCTTCATACTGCGCGTACAGGAATCACATCCTAGAAAAACAAGGGCACTGCCCCCGATCTTATTTTAAATGGACAACACAGACAACACACACACAACAATGCTTAGATGTACAGTGGCAAAGGGAAAGTGAGGTGATTTTTACTTTGTTATTCTAATGGTAGTGTGGATCTATAAAAGTGTTACCCAATTTACCCAAGTATGTCATAATAATCACTCTTAGCCACTGCATGGGTGGGTGTGCTCAGAGGGCCAGATGGGATTTATCAAGCACAACCAACGCTGGATTTAAAAATTATAGCTGAACCAACAAACCCGTGCACATGTCCGCCCGCCCCCCCCCCCCACCCACCAACACCCACAGACACGTCTCTCAGTATGCTGGACTTGGCTGAGCGACCAGAGCCTCTTAAGAGCTGATTCTGCAGGACTTGTGTACAGCTAATGATAAATAACACTTGAGGCACATGAGGTGAAGATATAAACAGGGTCTCAGGGGAATTATAACACATTTTCTTCCAGTCTCACAGGAATAGCATTTCAGTGCACCCTTTAAAATTTCCCTTGATATGGACCGCTTCTCAAAACATTCAGCTTCATTTAATTAAAATGTTATGATCTTAAATAAGATAGATCAGTGGTGTTTGTATAATCTGTGAGTTACACTTCATCTTGAACCCTTTAGGTTTCCACATCTGAGAAGTTATGCTTTAACAAGTAGAGATTCCAGTCTCACCGGGCTGTTTACTCAGATGGTATGATTTAATATTCTTTAGGTTTTAAGAGAAAATGAGCAAAAATCATGACTAATAAATAATCAAAATGTACTTGAATTTAAAAACCCCACACATATGCCAGTGTATGCTGTGGGCTGTAGCATACTTGAGGTTAAAGAGGAGAAACTGAAACCTGAGCCAGCATGACGAGAGATTTCCTTTTTTTAAAACCGTGATACAAACTATACTGTATACAAACATGCACGTATTTACTTTATGTTTTTTTCCACTGGGCAAGGTACGGGCAGTCGAACAAATACTACTTAGTTATATGTGACGGATAATGGCTGGATGACTTGTGAAAGGAAAACAAGAGCTTTCCTCGCAATAATAAAGAATAGACACCTGTGTTAGTGACCTGCAGGAGGAACCAAGACCCCGGTCTCAGACAGGGGGTGAAAAGTGCGAACAGATTTTAGAAGTTCATGGTGGACTGCTGGACAAACGAATAGAAGCCGAGTGCTGTCGATCACATTCCACACACAAAGCTAAGCAGACTGTACAGCACAGAGAAGACAAGTGACCAGACTTCAGTGTCCTCGCCTAGACAGCAAGGGGACATCAGGAGAGCGTTGCCCCCTGGGAGTGTGCAAGGTGGGCCTGGGGGCTTTAATCACTTTCTTTTTGTACATACACAGACCCCAGAGGAGCCCGGGGGTCCGCCTGTCTGCTTCTAATGTTATCTTTTCAATCAAAGATGCGTAAAAGAGGCTCAAGTGCAGGCCATTATCGTTTCAAGTGACACAAAAATAACAGCGCAGGACTTTAAGAGCAACATCGAGCACAACTCTGAACTGAACTGAAAGAAAAAAACATTTCAAACACTTTTTAAAACTGAATATCGTTTTGAAACCTCCACAAGTCCTGTGAATTATCTGTCAGGACCACAGATGCGTCAGCTCTTAGAGGCGCACAGTGTTGATGCGCAGCGGCTGCACGTTCTTGCCGTTGGCGTGGCTCTGGCCCGGGCTGAAGTAGGGGAAGACCTTGGCGGGGAATTTCTCCCGGTAGGTGTAGAGCCAGGACATGTCGTCTGCATTGTAGAAGATGAGCAGGCCTTTGTGGTAGTCCAGGTACACCCCCACCTTCTCCAGCTTGCTCTTGACGTTGAGGCGGGTCCACGGCTCGGTGCAGGCGCTGTACTGGTTGCCGTCGTGCATGACGATGCAGTAGAAGCCGCGGCTGGGCTGGATCTGGATGCTGCCCTTGCGGCTGACTGTCTCGTGGGCCACGCCGATCATCCACTGGGTCTTCTCCGACACCATCACCTCCCAGTAGTGCACCCCCGACATGAAGCCCTCTGCGCCCAGAACGGACACCTCAACGTCAAAGCGTCGCGGGGAGTCCTGCAGGGGCTGCGGGTGGAGGTTCCCGTAGGCCACTATGGTACAGTCGTCTGAGAGGATCAGTCTTTGGTGGGCTGTGATCGGGTCGAGGGTCAACGCTGCTGGCACTGAGGAGGACAAGAGAATAGGAGAGATAGTTTTAGCACCAAGAATCTGCATTTATTTCTGTGGAGGAAATTCTCAAAGGTCCCCTATTATACTGTTTTTCATCAATATATAATAGGTCTCAGATATATACATGTCTCCGAAGTGTTTGGCTAGAAATACCAAACAGATCACCCATTGCAGCATCCCATAATCCCCTCTGTTTCAGCCCTGTTTCAAAGTGC